>NC_044199.1:35163168-35210770 GCF_900880675.1 Sparus aurata | reverse complement strand
AAATTAGTGCGATTAAAATGCGTTAATTTTTTTAACGCGTTATTTTTTGTGTAATTAATTAATCGTAATTAACGTGTTAAAGTCCAGGCCCTATAGTTCAAACGTATTGTGTCAACGTTTCTACAACTGGTGTCTATCATGTTCACATGTCATGTTTATGAGCAGAGTCTCGGGAGGAGGAGCTACAGCCACAGACGTTTTTCACTTTTTCTGTGTCTTTTTTAAAGATTGTACACAATATTCATTCAAAGATTTTCATAGTCACAATGTTCGTCAACATAAGAACACAAGAGGTGCAGCAAGAGGAGACTGTATTATTCCACTTAGGAAAAGTTCTTTTAGTCAGTCTGCATTCTCTGTTAGAGCTGCACTAGAATGGAATTCCATCCCAGCAACTATTAGAGACCTGAAGAGCTATAGTTTATTCAGAGCTCATTTGAAGAGATGGTTAATTGGTGCTCAGCTCTGTCAGCACCAACACTTGATTACACCGTCCTGTCCTCGGTCCGTCTGTGCTGAACCTGTAGCCATCTTCTCTTTTAACTGCGTGATGTCTTATTGTGGTCTTGTTTTTATTGTGTTGCATGCATTCTGTATTTGTGCTTCTGCTTGCATGCTGTGGTGTGATGTGTCTTGCGTCTTGAATGATGTTTTCTAAATTGATGTTATATATGCTATTTTGTCATGTTTGTTAACTGCTGTGCATGTTTTGCAGATTGCCCTGGCTAGTCATTTTGTAATTTTAATCTTATTTTTTATATGTTCTGTTTTGTTTTTAGGGTGACTTTAACATCTGTCTAGGGACTACAGATGAAAAATAGCCTCTTGGCTAATTCTGGCGCATTTGCAGTAATGTTATTAATGTGCACTGTCCCTGTTTTCAAATAAACTAAATTTCAAATTTCAATGGATTTTGGGAAATAAGAACTGTAAAAATCTTTACGATCAAATGATTCATCAAGAAAAAGTGACGTATAACTGTTAGTCGCAGTGATCAAACACATTGAGTCCTAGATGAATATTTACTGATCTTCTTTTGTCTACACTGCTCACATGTTTCATCTCTATAAGGTGATTTTCTTTGTTTAATTTTGACCTCTGTGGGCCTCCGTCACCCCGTTAGGGGGGTGAATGACTGGAGACTGGTGGACAGACACAGTTACATTACGGCTGTTCACTGTCTCGTGTTGATATTAAATATTTACTTAAGTTGCTTCTGAAAGACATTTCATGACGGTTCCACCGCGCGGTTAGAATAAGACTCCAGCCTCTGAGCTGACTGATGAGTGCTGGGAACTCTGTGACCACGTTTCAATAAAGTGTGATGAGTCAGGAAACAGTTGGGACCATCAGAACACTGATGTGAGAGTTTTTTACATTTTAGAACATTTATCAGACACTTTTGTCCAAAGCAACTTACAGTAATTCACACATACATTCACAGTGATGGTGGCGGCTGCCATGCAAGGTTCCGACCGGCATGCCTGGCAGGATCCGACCGTTCCGACCGGTTCTGGAGCAGTTTGGGTTTCAGTATCTTGCCCAAGGACACTTTGACATGCACACCAGGGGAATTGAACCAGTGACCTTCTAAAAACAAGACACTGGCTCTACCCCTGAGTCACAGCCACCCTCAAAAAAAAGTGAGAGTGAGACCAGAAAGTCTGAAGGAAACTACAGTGAGAGCAGCGGGTCGGAGGTGAGCTGTACTGTCTGCATGTTAGTACAGATAGAAGCGAGGCTTCCTGTTTGCATACTGACGTTTTGACGTAGGGGTCGGAGAAGCCGTTGGCATCCATGGCGGCGAGGTGGGCGCAGCGTATGATGCCCACCACCAGGCACGACTTCTGGGTGTTGTACTTGAGAGAGATCATGATGCGTCCTCGCTCCTCCAGGGACTTGTCCTCGGTCTTGTTGACCTGCAGAGAGTAATAATGACAGGAAGAGAAGTCAGAACAACGTCTGCAGGTGTTCATGAATCATCTGAGACTGTCTCTCAATCCTGCAGCTTTCATTTCATAATGCTGTTAACCCGTGTAGACAGCAGAATCATTACCTGGACATGTTGTCACTGTGTACACCAGAGACTTAATCCAGGTTTAAAACCTGAACCAGAAGTGTGCTGCAGCTTCAGCACTTCTGCCTCGTTGAACATCAGCCAACACTGATTGGCTGATTGATGTCACCTCCGCTGTAGACAGATAGTTAATGGCCTCATCAAAATTAATTTGCAGCGTTCTTTAGAGAGCAGATAAACATCTGAACCGACACCTGACCTGTCGGCAGGCGACCGTCACACTGATTCAGCAGGAGAGCAAACCTTCACACACACATTCACATTAAACTGACCGTCTGTTTGGATGATCTGAGATCAGCTTGAAGCTTTGTGTTACTCAGACATGCAGTCTGGTGTACGACTGATTATCATCTGTTCATCCCTGATTTAAAGCTGCAGCCTGAAACAAGGTTCTGATCCACCATCAGTCAGCCACTGGCTTCTTGTTAATGATCAGTGGAAATGTATCATCGTCTTTACCACCGTGACCGACTCTCAGCTTCTTTCAGGATCCTGACACAGAACAGTCTGGACTTTTTCCAGCCGTGGCTCCTGAGGATCCATCTGAACTTTATTTCTCACTTCTATGACCGACGACTTAGAAATGCAATTTCCTAGCAGCTGCTGATTGGCTCAATATTCCCGTACATCAGCATTTATTTTAAAGCACATTTACAGAATAAGACCATCCATATCAGCAGAGTGAAGTCACAGAGGCTTAACAACTCCAGGCTTATCAAGAGCTACTTTAAAGTGGCCCGACCAGAGGACGACTGGGCCTCAGTTCAGTTTGTCTTCAAATTGATATTCATTAGTTTTCTGTCTCATTCAGCTTCTCTTCATAGAGACTCAGGCTGAGCTGTGAAGCTCAACTAACGCACACTTCCAGAGAGAGCAGTTTGAATTCTGTGTCTTTGGTCAGATGTAGATTTACAGTATTATAAGACAATCAGCACCACTTCATAAATAACACTGATGAATCTCTGAGGTGTTATTATGGATCCCACTGGGTGTTTGTGCCGCCCACCCTGCTCCGCCTTTGATTGGTTGCCTTCAGCAGTTACATTCTCTACATTTGACTCAAACTGTTAACTCACACTATTTTCATTGTAAGTAGCTGTTAAAATACAGGAACACAGTATGTGATAGGCGTGTGTCGGAGCATCGCTGAGTCACTCCAGTGGTTGCTGTCACCATTATTGTTCATTTCCGAGGAAACCGACAGCCCATGTCAGTCTGTCACAGTTTCTCCCGACAGTTTGCACGTAACTATTGTTTGTCTTCATATTCAGCTTTATTTAACCAGTAAAATGGCCCCTGTGTTACCTCCAGTTGTGTCTTTGCGTTCTGATACAGCGCTATATGAGCTGTAGTTTCCAGGTAAACACAGCGACTTCTTCTGTCTCTCTCCTGGTCTCCTGCTGCTGCTCTCGGTGTGACTCATCCTCTGGACCGTTTTGGGCTCGTTAAGTTGAGCAGAAAGGCTGGGTAGTTGATGGGCTGCCCTGCTGGAAGTCTGCTATCGAGCCCAGAGCCCTATCGAGACAGCCACTGAACATAACAGTTAGGAAATAGCATGCTAGCTGCTTATACTTGTCTTATCTGTGGTCTAATTAAAAACTCATGGTGAACTTGACTGTTTTCCTGTTGACAGACTTGGTACATGTCATTGTCAAAGAGCACCAGGACCACAAACCAATCAGAGCTGAGGAGGTCTTCAAGGAAACCAGTGGCATCTATTAGTTTTATCTTTGAGTGAACTTCCTGTTGTACTGTATTTTAAGGATGCAAAATGTTGTATTCAAAACAAATAGGGGCACTCTAGCTGCCATTAGCCAGTTAGCTCAGTTAGCTCAGTTAGCTCAGTTAGCCGTGCAGCTAGTGGCCCAGACTGGGAGCTTAGAGCACTGCACGTGTTTATGTCTCTAACACAGGAGTTTCAGACCAGGACCAGCCGATGTTAGCCTCCAGCGGTCGTGTTAAAGACACGCTGGCAGAAAGTGGCGGTGTGGAGAGCAGCTCGGGACGCACGCTGAACTGAGAGTCTGACAGAGTTGTGTTGTCACAGCCGGCTTTGAAGCTAATTTGCAGAATTTTGGGATAATTGTGCAAAAAACTCTTCTGCAGTTTGAAGCTTATTAACACAACTTCACGAATGATACACAGATGGCTGTCATCAAGCTTCAGATAATCAGGATCAATACTCATCACAAACTGTTTGTGTGTCCTCACACAGTCACTCTGACGCCCAAACATCCTCCACATTCAGAGAATAATAAAAAGACAGAGGTCTCACCAGTCTGTCCAACAGTGTCCTCAGCAGAATGCTAATCAGATGTCTGCAGGACGCCGACTCTCTCTACGTGAGTCACAGATGACTTTTACAAGACGTCTCTCTGGACTCGTCCGACACGCCAACACGTTTCAGACGGTTTACTGTCAGATTCATTTAGTCCCGTCTCTTCTACTGTTTATCCATGTTTAGGACATCCTGCTGCCGTTTTGTCTCTCTGACTCCTTCAACAAGATGCACTCTGGGAAATGTGTGACAAACCAGTAGCTGACAGGAATACTAGACAAAGAGAGAGAGGAAACCTCAGGCGGCTGGATGGTGTCCAGGTCTGCACACCTGACAGGTGCTCACATCTTTACAGCACAACATTCAGCCTCCAGCCGTCCTCCAACAACAGAACATCGTTTAAACAAGCTCCACCACACAAAGACTGATGTGACATCATTAATCACAGAAAAACACTCTAACCGTCAGTGACGACATGTTCTCCTTCTCTTCCTGTTTCCATCAGTCTGCTCCAACATAACATCAGCTCACATAAACAAACAGACGGCTGTGCATCAGTGTTCGCTGAACATTTGCAGCTAATTGTACCGCTGCCTCGAGGAAAACTCAATTAAGATCGGCTGGAGGATGTCCATTAATTTAATTTAACGCACAGGATAACCGGACACCTCCGACGTGACTGTCTGAACATCATTCAGAGCAAAATAACAGGCTGAGATATACATCTGCCTGCCCACTGCTCACCGGCAACACAACAGCAACACAACACAACACAACACTATCAGTGTATTGACTGAGTTCCAGGTATTAGTCTGGACCTTACCAGGAAACAGACAGACTCTGTTCAGTCAGCTCACTTCATGTGTCTGGATGCAAATGAACCACTGAGACAAACAGACACAAAGATGTTCATGTAGAACATTTAATGTTTAGAATGTGTCTGTTTCAGTTTGTTCAGTTTCTCCTCATGAAACAACTCTCACATCACTACATGTGTTCAGTTAGTCTGGTGATGCTGACGTCGCTGCTTCACCTCATAAAATTCTAAATGTTTAAGGTTTCTCTGATTACAGGGTAGCAGTGCCGACTCAGACAAACACACTGTTCTGTCAAAGCTGGAGGTTTTCACAGGTTTCTGTTGTCTCTGCTGTCAAAAGTCTCACCAGAACAACGAAAGCCCAGTTTCAGATGGAAATGCCTGCTGGCTCGGTGCGGCCCGGTGTGTTTACAGAGAGGAGCTGAAGGCGAAAGCTTTCTGCTCTGCTGGCTCTTGAAGTCCGAGACGAGCAGTTTGTGTCTAAACACAGGAGGCTGTTTGCTGTGTGGAGAACAGAGCAGCCACCATTTAATCACCTCATTGTCAGCCGGTACACCTGAGGACTCACCTGTCACAGGCTGATATATAGTTAAAGACAAACACTCTGATTGGACGTCGCCTCAAAGTCTTCGTTTAAACCTTTTTCTTTCTTGTGTCAGGAAATCTGTGAACTCAGAGGATTTATGGTCCTGCTAAAGTTTATTGAAGCGTTCAGGCCAGAGAACAAGAACCTGAGTGGACCGAACCACACTCACAACACACACACACACACACACACACACACACACACACACACACACACACAGACTGTGAGGGAACGTAACTAAGTAAAATGACTTTGTCTGTCCTGAGGTTACTACCTGTACAGGTGTGTCCTTGCGTTCACCTGTTACTATCTGCTGGATGTGTGCAGCCCTGACCTGGTGTTGCTCCAGCAGACAGCAGGAGGTTCTGATCCAGCAGTTTGTCTGCCAGTGATTGTTGGACCTGTGTAATGTACTTCTGTTGCTCGACAATTAAAGGTTGACCTCAGAGCCGATCACCACTCGGAGTCTCGCCCTGTCTCGTTTCCGTGCATGTAAAAGCTGTTGTTGTGTCGGCTCCTGCTGTAATGATGCTGCTGTGCTCCAACTGTTGGAGAGGCCAAACTAAAGGTTACAGCCGTTAGCAGAGAGGCCGAGGGGTGAGGATGTTTAGTCCACAGCAAGAGATCCAGACGAGTCACGACACTGTGAAAGAGTTTGTTCACTCCTGAGACACTGACACTTGATCAGTGAGATGTAAACGTTGGACCTGCTGATGTGGTTCTATCTGAAATGTTTGCAGGCTCGTGGCCCTGTGGCCGACGAAGGAAGTCGGTAACAACTAACTTCATCTTTTACGTATGTTACGTAGCTCGGACTTCTCTCACTTCAAGAAGTCATGCTGGTTTTGTAAATACAGCTACAATCGAACCAGGCTGTTATGATCGTCTGATATTCAGTGAGCCTTTTCATTAAAGGTCCTGAAACCCTCCACCAGCCTCTGACGGGGCTGCTGGGTCCTGAACACACATTCTGCCAAAGTTAGAAAAATTCTGGTCACATGACAGATTTCTGATCTTGTGTTTGTTTTGTTGCTGGTGTGAAGTGGGCGGGACTCAATCTGTGCACCAACCAAAGTCTGGCAACATTTGATTCAAAATGCTGCCAGAGCTGTCAATCAAACCTCCTCAGACCACGCCCACACGGTCCTGCTGAGTGTCAGACTGTTGGACTCTGGACTCAGACTGGTTCTGCTGCAGTCTTTGGCCTCAGTGTTTCAGAACATGTTTGTGTGTTGGGCCTGAATGCCAGCACTCCGTCAGCCGTGGCCTCTTCTCTTGCATCAGCACCACCGCCCTGCTGCTCTCTGTGAGTCGCTGATCTGAGGGATCCACCAGGACTTTGGCAGGAGACGGGCCGGTGCTGGCCCGGCTTCCTGTTACTCGCATTTACAGCCTCAAATCCTGAACAACCCACGCAGTGTTACAAAGAGCTTCACAAGAGGAAATCAGAGACGTCAGGTTGTGACTGTGCTGATAGACAACACACATGTTCTGAGAGCGTCCTGAGATCAGAACACCCTCCACCCTCCATCCTACAGCATCCACATTTCATCCTCCACCCTCCATCATTTATCCTCCACCCTCCACCCTACAGCATCCACCTTCCATCATCTATCCTCCACCCTCCACCCTACAGCATCCACCTTCCATCATCTATCCTCCACCCTCCACCCTACAGCATCCACCTTCCATCATCTATCCTCCACCCTCCACCCTACAGCATTCACCTTCCATCATCTATCCTCCACCCTCCACCCTACAGCATCCACCTTCCATCATCTATCCTCCACCCTCCACCCTACAGCATCCACCTTCCATCATCTATCCTCTACCCTCCACCCTACAGCATCCACCTTCCATCATCTATCCTCCACCCTCCACCCTACAGCATCCACCTTCCATCATCTATCCTCCACCCTCCATCATTTATCCTCCACCCTCCACCCTACAGCATCCACATTTCATCCTCCACCCTCCATCATTTATCCTCTACCCTCCACCCTACAACATTCACCTTCCATCATCTATCCTCCACCCCTCCACCCTACAGCATCCACCTTCCATCATCTATCCTCCACCCTCCACCCTACAGCATCCACCTTCCATCATCTATCCTCCACCCTCCACCCTACAGCATCCACCTTCCATCATCTATCCTCTACCCTCCACCCTACAGCATCCACCTTCCATCATCTATCCTCCACCCTCCACCCTACAGCATCCACCTTCCATCATCTATCCTCTACCCTCCACCCTACAGCATTCACCTTCCATCATCTATCCTCCACCCTCCACCCTACAGCATCCACCTTCCATCATCTATCCTCCACCCTCCACCCTACAGCATCCACCTTCCATCATCTATCCTCCACCCTCCACCCTACAGCATCCACCTTCCATCATCTATCCTCTACCCTCCACCCTACAGCATCCACCTTCCATCATCTATCCTCCACCCTCCACCCTACAGCATCCACCTTCCATCATCTATCCTCCACCCTCCATCATTTATCCTCCACCCTCCACCCTACAGCATCCACCCTCCACTGTGTTCATTTTAACATTAAACATAAACTCTGTGGGCAGTCAGCAGATATCCCCTCACAGGTTGATGATACTCCACTCTGATCTCTCCAAGCACATAACCCACTCCGGCTCTGATCTGTGGTGCGGTCCACAGTAATAATCATAGATTCTGTGCTCTGTACTAGACCTGAACAAGTGATGTATGGAACAGAACCTTTATCATCATTAATCCCTCCACAATAAACAATTAGGTATTTCTAGTCTCTTCTATGTACTGATCCCAATTTTTGAAAAATAAACAAGGTTCTGATCCTTTCAGGTTCTGTTCATCCAGATAATCTTCACAGATGAACGTAAATTAACTCTGTAGCAGTAAGAAGCTAATTTTAGGCTACAAACAGACGACATCATGGTCACAAGACTTAAACGTCACCACCACTAAGAGTCCTACTGCCGAGTGCTATCCAGGTTTTCTATAAACTGATCAATGTACAAGTTGTAAAGGGTTAGGGTTAGGGTTAGAACAGTGTGTAACTAAAGTGGCCTGTAAAGACGCACTAGTGAGTAGATGAGTCACCGTGTTCGCTGTGAGGACGTTTAATGTCCCCGACAACCTCTGTAGTCTCATTTTTAACACATGAAGAGCTTCAGAATTAAACTGTGGAACATTTAATGATGAATAAAACCTGTAAATGCGTTGCCTGTGGAACCACACAGCTTATTACAGTACAGTACATTATAGCATGTATATTATAGTATGTACTTTATAGTATGGTACATTATAGCATGTACATTATAGCATGTACATTGTAGCATGTACATTATAGCATGTACATTATAGTACAGTACATTATAGCACGTACATTATAATATGGTACATTATAGTATGGTACATTGTAGCATGTACATTATAGTATGTATATTATAGCATGTACATTATAGAATGTATATTATAGCATGTACATTATAGTATGTATATTATAGCATGTATATTATAGTATGTATATTATAGCATGTACATTTTAGCATGTACATTATAGTATGTATATTATAGCATGTATATTATAGTACAGTACATTGTAGCATGTACATTATAGTATGTACAATATAGTACAGTACATAATCGTATGTACATTATAGTACAGTACATTATAGCATGTACATTAAAGAATGTACATTATGGTATGTACATTATAGCACGTACATTATAGTACACACATAGTACGCACATTATAGCATGTACATTATAGAATGTACATTATGGTTTGTACATCATAGAACGTACATTTTAGCATGTACGTTATAGCATGTACATTATAGCACAGTACATTATAGCATGTACATTATAGTGCGCACATTATAGCATGTACATTATAGAATGTACATTATGGTATGTACATTAAAGCATGTACATTATAGCACAGTACATTATAGTATGTACATTATAGCATGTACATTTAGCACAGTACATTATAGCATGTACATTATAGTGCGCACATTATAGCATGTACATTATAGAATGTACATTATGGTATGTACATTATAGCATGTGCATTGTAGCATGTACATTATAGTATGGTACATTGTAGCATGTACATTATAGCATGTACATTATAGCATGTACATTATAGTACGGTACATTACAGAATGTACATTATAGTACGGTACATTACAGAATGTACATTATAGTATGGTACATTACAGAATGTACATTATAGCATATACATTATAGTACAGTACATTATAGCATGCACATTATAGCATGTACATTATAGCATGTACATTTTAGTATGGTACATTATAGCATGTACATTATAGTACGGTACATTATAGCATGTACTTTCTTGTACGGTACATTATAGTATGTACATTGTAGTACGGTACATTATAGCATGTACTTTCTTGTACGGTACATTATAGCATGTACATTGTAGTACGGTACATTATAGTATGTACAGTACTGTACTGTATAGTGTATAGAATGTAGCACATACTACTTAATACTGTTGTGTGGTATTAAGTCTAAGTTGGAGTACATGTTGTGTATATTAATGAGCAGCAGTGTACCTGTAAGTCACTTGCGTCTAGTACCATGGAAACACATAGGTGTGTGTGTGTGTGTGTGTGTGTGTGTGTACAGCACTCACAGGTAACTGTTTCTCCAGGCAGTTGTTGAAGTTTTTGGTCTGGTTGGGCTTCAGCTTCTTCAGAGGGATCCTTGTTTCCCCGATGAACTCGTTGTGGCGGAATTTGTCCTCATCACACACTGAGATCCTGTCAGGAGTAGAGCGGGTCAAACATTTGTCCTGGGAGACTTCAGTCCATAAAACCAAAAATTGTACACCTGGAGGCCATCGCCCCCTATCATCACCCCCTATCATCACCCCCCATCACCGTCCCCCATCATCGCCCCCATTATTGCCCCCCATCATCGGCCCCATCATCGCCCCCCATCATCACCCCCATCATCGCCCCATCTTCACCCCATCATTGTCCCTCATCATCGCCCCCCATTATTGCCCCCCATCATCACCCCCACCATCATCCCCAATCATCGCCCCATCATCGTCCCTCAACATTGCCCCCACCATCGTCCCCCATCGTCTTCCCCCATCATCGGCCCCATCCTCATCCCTCACCATTACCCCCATCATCGTCTCCCATCATTGTCCCATCACTGTCCCCCATCATCATCCCACCATCGTCCCCCATCATCGCCCCATCATCGTCACCCATCATCGCCCCCATCATCATCCCCCATCATCGTCTCCCATCATCGTCCCATCACTGTACCCCATCATCATCCCATCATCGTCCCATCATCACCCCCATCATCATCCCCCATCGTCGTCCCTCACCATCGCCCCATCATCATCCCCCATCATAGTCCCATTAATGTCCCCATCATCGTCCCCCACCATCGTCCCCTATCAATGCCCCATCATCATCACATCATTGTCCCATCATTGTCCCATCATCGTCCCCCATCATAGCCCCATCATCGTCCCCCATTATCGCCCCATCATTGTCCCTCATCATCGTCCTATCATCTTCCACCATTATCGCCCCATCATCGTCCCCATAATTGCCCCAATCATCGTCCCCTATCAAGCCCCCATCATCATCCCATTATTGTGCCCCATCATCATCCCCTATCAATGCCCCATCATTGCCCTATCTTTGTCCCCATCATCATCCCATCATCGCCCCAAACTATGGTCCCCTATCATTGTTTCATCATCGTCCCCATCATCTCCCCACCATCGTCCCCCATCATCGCCCCACCATCGTCCCCCATCATCGCCCCCATCATCGTCACCCATCATCGCCCCCATCATCGTCCCCCATCATCGTCCCATCATCGCCCCATCATCATTCCCCATAGTCGTCCCTCACCATCGCCCCCATCATCGTCCCCCATCATAGTCCCATTAATGTCCCCATCATCGTCCCCCACCATCGTCCCCTATCAATGCCCCATCATCATCACATCATTGTCCCATCATCGTCCCCCATCATAGCCCCATCATCGTCCCCCATTATCGACCCATCATTGTCCCTCATCATCGTCCTATCATCTTCCACCATTATCGCCCCATCATCGTCCCCCATAATTGCCCCAATCATCGTCCCCTATCAAGCCCCCATCATCATCCTATTACTGTCCCCCATCATCATCCCCTATCAACGCCCCATCATTGCCCCATCATTGTCCCCATCATCGCCCCAAACCATCGTCCCCTATCATTGTTCCATCATCGTCCCCATCATCTCCCCATCATCGTCCCCCATCATCGTCCCATCATTGCCCCCCATCGTCGTCCCTCACCATCGCCCCCATTGTCGTCCCCCATCATCGTCCCATCACTGTCCCCCATCATCATCCCCCATCGTCGTCCCTCACCATCGCCCCATCATCATCCCCCATCATCGTCCCATCATCGTCCCCATCATCTTCCCCCATCATCGCCCCATCATCGTCCCATCACTGTCCCATCATCATCCCCCATCATCGTCCCCCATTATCGACCCATCATTGTCCCTCATCATCGTCCTATCATCTTCCACCATTATCGCCCCATCATCGTCCCCCATAATTGCCCCAATCATCGTCCCCTATCAAGCCCCCCATCATCATCCCATTATTGTCCCCCATCATCATCCCCTATCAACGCCCCATCATTGCCCCATCATCGTCCCCATCATCTCCCCACCATCGTCCCCCATCATCGCCCCACCATCGTCCCCCATCATCGCCCCATCATCGTCACCCATCATCGCCCCCATCATCGTCCCCCATCATCGTCCCATCATCGCCCCATCATCATTCCCCATAGTCGTCCCTCACCATCGCCCCCCTATTGTCCCCCATCATAGTCCCATTAATGTCCCCATCATCGTCCCCCACCATCGTCCCCTATCAATGCCCCATCATCATCACATCATTGTCCCATCATCGTCCCCCATCATAGCCCCATCATCGTCCCCCATTATCGACCCATCATTGTCCCTCATCATCGTCCAATCATCTTCCACCATTATCGCCCGATCATCGTCCCCCATCATCGTCATCATCGTCCCATCATTGCCCCCCATCGTCGTCCCTCACCATCGCCCCCATTGTCGTCCCCCATCATCGTCCCATCACTGTCCCCCATCATCATCCCCCATCGTCGTCCCCCATCGTCGTCCCTCACCATCGCCCCATCATCATCCCCCATCATCGTCCCATCATCGTCCCCATCATCTTCCCCCATCATCGCCCCATCATCGTCCCATCACTGTCCCATCATCATCCCCCATCATCGTCCCCCATTATCGACCCATCATTGTCCCTCATCATCGTCCTATCATCTTCCACCATTATCGCCCCATCATCGTCCCCCATAATTGCCCCAATCATCGTCCCCTATCAAGCCCCCATCATCATCCCATTATTGTCCCCCATCATCATCCCCTATCAACGCCCCATCATTGCCCCATCATTGTCCCCATCATCGCCCCAAACCATCGTCCCCTATCATTGTTCCATCATCGTCCCCATCATCTCCCCATCATCGTCCCCCATCATCGTCATCATCGTCCCATCATTGCCCCCCATCGTCGTCCCTCACCATCGCCCCCATTGTCGTCCCCCATCATCGTTCCATCACTGTCCCCCATCATCATCCCCCATCGTCGTCCCTCACCATCGCCCCATCATCATCCCCCATCATCGTCCCATCATCGTCCCCATCATCTTCCCCCATCATCGCCCCATCATCGTCCCATCACTGTCCCATCATCATCCCCCATCACCGTCCCCCATTATCGACCCATCATTGTCCCTCATCATCGTCCTATCATCTTCCACCATTATCGCCCCATCATCGTCCCCCATAATTGCCCCAATCATCGTCCCCTATCAAGCCCCCATCATCATTTCATTATTGTCTCCCATCATCATCCCCCATCAACGCCCCATCATTGCCCCATCATTGTCCCCATCATCGCCCCAAACCATCGTCCCCTATCATTGTTCCATCATCGTCCCCATCATCTCCCCATCATCGTCCCCCATCATCGTCATCATCGTCCCATCATTGCCCCCCATCGTCGTCCCTCACCATCGCCCCCCATTGTCGTCCCCCATCATCGTCCCATCACTGTCCCCGATCATCATCCCCCATCGATGTCCCTCACCATCGCCCCATCATCATCCCCCATCATCGTCCCATTATCATCCCCATCATCTTCCCCCATCATCGCCCCATCATCGTCCCATCACTGTCCCATCATCATCCCCCATCACCGTCCCCCATTATCGACCCATCATTGTCCCTCATCATCGTCCTATCATCTTCCACCATTATCGCCCCCATCATCGTCCCCCATAATTGCCCCAATCATCGTCCCCTATCAAGCCCCCATCATCATTTCATTATTGTCTCCCATCATCATCCCCCATCAACGCCCCATCATTGCCCCATCATTGTCCCCATCATCGCCCCAAACCATCGTCCCCTATCATTGTTCCATCATCGTCCCCATCATCTCCCCATCATCGTCCCCCATCATCGTCATCATCGTCCCATCATTGCCCCCCATCGTCGTCCCTCACCATCGCCCCCATTGTCGTCCCCCATCATCGTCCCATCACTGTCCCCGATCATCATCCCCCATCGTCGTCCCTCACCATCGCCCCATCATCATCCCCCATCATCGTCCCATTATCATCCCCATCATCTTCCCCCATCATCGCCCCATCATCGTCCCATCACTGTCCCCTATCATCGTCCCCATCATCATCCCCCACCATCGTCCCCTATCAATGCCCCATCATCATCCCATCATTGTCCCATCATCATCCCCCATCATAGCCCCCATCATCGTCCCCCATTATTGCCCCCCATTATTGCCCCATCATTATCCCCCATCAGTGTCCTATCATCGTCCCCCATTATCGCCCCCATAATCGCCCCATCACCGTCCCCCATCATCCCCCATGATCATCCCCCATCGTCATCCCCATCATCACCCCCATCATCATCGCCCCATCATCATCCCCATCATCGTCCCCCATCATCGTCCCATCATCATCCCCCATCATCATCCCCCATCATCATCGCCCCATCGTCATCGCCCCATCGTCATCCCCTTCATTGTCCCCCATCATCGTCTCATCATCAACCCCTCATCATTGTACCCCATCATCATCGCCCATCGTCATCCCCTTCATCGCCCCCATTATCTTCCCATCATCGTCATCATCGTCCCATCATTGCCCCCCATCGTCGTCCCTCACCATCGCCCCCATTGTCGTCCCTCATCATCGTCCCATCACTGTCCCCCATCATCATCCCCCATCGTCGTCCTTCACCATCGCCCCATCATCATCCCCCATCATCGTCCCATCATCGTCCCCCATCATCTTCCCCCATCATCGCCCCATCATCGTCCCCCATCATCGTCCCATCATCATCCCCCATCATCATCCCCCATCATCATCGCCCCATCGTCATCGCCCCATCGTCATCCCCTTCATTGTCCCCCATCATCGTCTCATCATCAACCCCTCATCATCGTCCCCCATCATCATCGCCCATCGTCATCCCCTTCATCGCCCCCATTATCTTCCCATCATCGTCATCATCGTCCCATCATTGCCCCCCATCGTCGTCCCTCACCATCGCCCCCATTGTCGTCCCTCATCATCGTCCCATCACTGTCCCCCATCATCATCCCCCATCGTCGTCCCTCACCATCGCCCCATCATCATCCCCCATCATCGTCCCATCATCGTCCCCATCATCTTCCCCCATCATCGCCCCATCATCGTCCCATCACTGTCCCCTATCATCGTCCCCATCATCATCCCCCACCATCGTCCCCCATCATCGCCCCATCATCGTCCCCCATCATCGTCCCCCACCATCGTCCCCTATCAATGCCCCATCATCATCCCATCATTGTCCCATCATCATCCCCCATCATCCCCCATCATCATCCCCCATCATCATCGCCCCATCGTCATCGCCCCATCGTCATCCCCTTCATTGTCCCCCATCATCGTCTCATCATCAACCCCTCATCATCGTCCCCCATCATCATCGCCCATCGTCATCCCCTTCATCGCCCCCATTATCTTCCCATCATCGTCATCATCGTCCCATCATTGCCCCCCATCGTCGTCCCTCACCATCGCCCCCATTGTCGTCCCTCATCATCGTCCCATCACTGTCCCCCATCATCATCCCCCATCGTCGTCCCTCACCATCGCCCCATCATCATCCCCCATCATCGTCCCATCACTGTCCCCCATCATCGTCCCCCACCATCGTCCCCTATCAATGCCCCATCATCATCCCATCATTGTCCCATCATCATCCCCCATCATCCCCCATCATCGTCCCCCATTATCGCCCCCCCCATTATTGCCCCATCATTGTCCCCCATCAGTGTCCTATCATCGTCCCCCATTATCGCCCCATCATCGTCCCCCATAATCGCCCCATCACCGTCCCCCATCATCCCCCATGATCATCCCCCATCGTCATCCCCATCATCACCCCCATCATCGTCCCCCATCATCCCCCATCATCATCGCCCCATAGTCATCCCCCATCATCATCGCCCCATCGTCATCGCCCACAGACCACAGGAGGACAGAGACTACAGTAGGACAGAGACCACAGGAGGACAGAGACTACAGGAGGACACTGATCTGCAGCTTTGCCTTCCACATGTTGACAATGTTGGTCAGGTGTTGTGTGATGCATAAAGCAGTCTGACTGGACATGTTCTTACTCCTGCTGTTGTGGAGTACGACCTGTTTCAAGTGTGTTTCACTGCATAATTGGACACAGACGTGTGTGTGTGTGTGTGTGTGTGTGTGTGTGTGTGTGAGCATTGTAATCAGAGTTCCAGCAGATCAAATATCTTATCTGCTACCAGCACAGGTGGAGCTGAGTCCACATTTTGATTTAGAGACAGAGAGGAGCAGAGCGTCTGTCTCATTGTGTTGTTCCTGGAAGATGTTTAATGAGGACTGTGCGCAGACAGCTGTCCATCACATCGTCTTCGACAGCATCCACTGTTGTTTCTCTAACAATACACACTTCTTCTCCTCCTGCAGCACAACACAACACATCACAGCACAAGACAACATGTCACAATACAACACGGCACAACTCAGCACGGCACATCGACATGGCACAACACAGCACAGCACAACACGGCACAACTCAGCACGGCACATCGACATGGCACAACACGGCACAACATAATAGTCACAATACAACACAGCGCAACACAATACGTCACTGTACAATACGACATAACACAACACGTCACAATACAACATGGCAAAACACAGTGTAATGATTAGATAAACACAATAATCAGTTTATCATTCATTAATAAATCAACATTTGATTTAAACTGTACAGGTTGTTGTCATGTTCATGAAATTAAACAGCTTTCCTTCATACTGGAACCAATGTTTTACTGTAGTGGGCAGTAGATGGATTATCATTGGTCTTCTCTCATCAATAAAAGGTGCAGCATCTATAAAATATGACGCATTGCATCATGGGACTGTCGTGTAGACTCACTGGTCTTAAAGTACCTGGTTCTGTCTCTACAAACACAGCTGGTGTTGTCCAGTCTCGTTAAAGTTATCCAGTGGTTTCATGCTTACAAACTTTAAAACATCATCTTGACCAGTGGTCTCCAGCATGGCAGCCATCTTGATAGCAATCATGTCCCAACATCAGATGAAAATACAAACTGTGACAAAGTCTCTCCAATGATTGCCACATTCTTCTGACATCTTGATAAACATATCCAGTGGTTTCATGCTGACAGATGATGAAACACAGTCTCAGACAGCGGTCTGTGGCTGTATGTTCAACAAACAGACAGCACTGCACACACACTGAGGACTCTGGGAGGTGGTTGTGATGTACAGCAGACTGAAGTGTAAACGTTACATAAGCTGCTTCAGGCTCAGCGTGAACACTTTGGTAAAAATAAAGAAGAGTGAAGTAACACTCGACTTGTGTAACAGATTTATCAGAGAACGTTGTGTTCGCAGGTTTATTCTCAGGTGTTGTAGTGAAACACAACAAACAGGAAGTCATCACACACACACACACACACACACACACAGAGTTTCCCTTCTGTTAAACTGACGAGAGGAAATCACACATTCGCACTAACATGAATGGTAAGTCGTAGTGAGGAGGAACAACAACATGGTCACTGTTGAAATGTCTGCTGTCACGTTCAGACTTTGTTGGAGAGATTTACCTCCAGAGACCGGTGCTCACACACACACCTGATGGATGACAACACAGGTGAGCGTACCTGAGTGTTTTTCGGACCATATCCTCGTCTGTGATACCGTAGTAGGTCAGGGTCTCGCTCCACACGGGGTTGAGTGTGTTGTGCAGCGTCTTGGTTCGTAGTTTGTTGGCCTGAAAGACAAATTGAATATGGCTGAACAGACAGCTCGTCCCTCAGGTGTCACTTTTATTGAGACGCTGCCAGATTCCTGTAAACATGCTGAACGTGTCAGTGCACTGAGGGGAGGAGCTAAACAGTCTGTCTGGCTGCCTGCCTGCCTGCCTGCCTGCCTGCCTGCCTGTGTGTGTGTGTGTGTGTGTGTGTGTGTGTGTGTCTGTCTGTCTGACTGTCAGGATGAAACATAAACAGAATGCTGTATTTACATAATGTGACAGTTGTAATCAACAGAGTCAGGAAGAGGATGATGAGGAGGAAACATGTTTGTGTTTAGTTCAGAGAAAAGTCCCAGAGCTTCATGAAGTCTAAAGACAGAAAGAGACAGATGAGACGGTGGACCTGACACAGCTGATCCTGACAAAGCTGATCCTGACACAGCCAGCCCGGCTCTGAGCTGAAGGACTACATGGAGTCTTCTGTTTTCTTGTGCTCACACTGACACATGTTGTCTCTGAGCTGATGTCACACAGGACGTGTTGTTTTTAACACAGTAAACACTGAATATATATTCAGACCGTAACAATCTGTTGGATCAGGAGAGAAACTATTTCTGTGTGTGATCAACAGTTGGACCACCCACCGCTCCAGTGCAGCGTGTCGGCTGCAGGTTGGCAGAGATAGCCGGGCTGCTCTGGTGCTGCAAAACCTGGCAACCTCACCGGGACAACAAGCTCAGCACTGTGTCCCCCGCCGTCTGCCAACAAATAGTCACAGCTTTTACATTTGATTTGTGAGATTACGAGGTGTGAGGACACAGGAGAGCTGACTCATCACATCCTGACCTCTGTTTGTGTCATCAACGTGAGACGGACATCGGTCCTCTACCTTAGAGACGGACATCGGTCCTCTACCTATGAGACGGACATCAGTCCTCTACCTATGAGACGGACATCGGTCCGCTACCTATGAGACGGACATCGGTCCTCTACCTATGAGACAGACATCGGTCCTCTACCTATGAGATGGACATCGGTCCTCTACCTATGAGATGGACATCAGTCCTCTACCAGAGACAGACATCGGTCCTCTACCTATGAGATGGACATCGGTCCGCTACCTATGAGACAGACATCGGTCCTCTACCTATGAGATGGACATCGGTCCGCTACCTATGAGACAGACATCGGTCCTCTACCTATGAGATGGACATCGGTCCTCTACCTATGAGATGGACATCAGTCCTCTACCAGAGACAGACATCGGTCCTCTACCTATGAGATGGACATCGGTCCGCTACCTATGAGACAGACATCGGTCCTCTACCTATGAGATGGACATCGGTCCTCTACCTATGAGATGGACATCGGTCCTCTACCAGAGACAGACATCGGTCCTCTACCTATGAGACGGACCTTAGTCCTCTACCTATGAGATGGACATCGGTCCGCTACCTATGAGACAGACATCGGTCCTCTACCTATGAGATGGACATCGGTCCTCTACCTATGAGATGGACATCGGTCCTCTACCAGAGACAGACATCGGTCCTCTACCTATGAGACGGACATCGGTCCTCTACCTATGAGACGGACATCGGTCCTCTACCTATGAGATGGACATCGGTCCTCTACCTATGAGATGGACATCAGTCCTCTACCAGAGACAGACATCGGTCCTCTACCTATGAGACGGACCTTAGTCCTCTACCTATGAGACAGACATCAGTCCTCTACCTATGAGACAGACATCGGCCCTCTACCTATGAGACGGACATCAGTCCTCTACCTATGAGACGGACATCGGTCCTCTACCTATGAGATGGACATCAGTCCTCTACCAGAGACAGACATCGGTCCTCTACCTATGAGACAGACATCGGTCCTCTACCTATGAGATGGACATCAGTCCTCTACCAGAGACAGACATCGGTCCTCTACCTATGAGATGGACATCGGTCCTCTACCTATGAGATGGACATCAGTCCTCTACCAGAGACAGACATCGGTCCTCTACCTATGAGATGGACATCGGTCCTCTACCTATGAGATGGACATCAGTCCTCTACCAGAGACAGACATCGGTCCTCTACCTATGAGACGGACCATAGTCCTCTACCTATGAGACGGACATCGGTCCTCTACCTATGAGATGGACATCAGTCCTCTACCAGACACAGACATCGGTCCTCTACCTATGAGACGGACATCGGTCCTCTACCTATGAGATGGACATCGGTCCTCTACCTATGAGACGGACATCAGTCCTCTACCTATGAGACGGACATCAGTCCTCTACCTATGAGACGGACATCGGTCCTCTACCTATGAGATGGACATCAGTCCTCTACCAGAGACAGACATCGGTCCTCAGAGACGTCAGAGGTGTAGGTGAGCCCTGAGACAGGGCCCTGTGTGGTGTCTGTCCCGTCATCCTCCAGCCTGCTGCTGTCTCCTCCACTGTTAACATGGACTCAGTGGTCCTCAGGTCTGTGAGGACACTGAGCAGTGATTGGTTGATGGAGATCTCTTTAGTTTCAGACTTGGGACACCGCTGCTCATTGGTAGCTTGGGCTCGTGTGTGAGCAGCCGGTGGAGGAGACTTACAGTATTTCCTCTTTAACGAGCGCTGATGATCACATGTGCAGAAGAGCAGCTCCTCTTCCTCTGCCTCCATCAGTCAGTCCACAGGTCGGGAACACTCAGCTTTCAGTGTCTGAAGGTGAGATTTGGATTTTCATTTGCCAGATATGAAGAGACAAAAGTCTGTTTGTTGTCTCTGACTCTGTTTAAACCTGTTGGGTTGTCCTCAGACTCGTGTTGTGTTGATTCCTCAGACTGGTGTTGTGTTGATTCCTCAGACTGGTGTTGTGTTGATTCCTCAGACTCGTGTTGTGTTGATTCCTCAGACTGGTGTTGTGTTGATTCCTCAGACTGGTGTTGTGTTGATTCCTCAGACTGGTGTTGTGTTGATTCCTCAGACTGGTGTTGTGTTGATTCCTCAGACTCGTGTTGTGTTGATTCCTCAGACTGGTGTTGTGTTGATTCCTCAGACTGGTGTTGTGTTGATTCCTCAGACTCGTGTTGTGTTGATTCCTCAGACTCGTGTTGTGTTGATTCCTCAGACTGGTGTTGTGTTGATTCCTCAGACTCGTGTTGTGTTGATTCCTCAGACTCGTGTTGTGTTGATTCCTCAGACTCGTGTTGTGTTGATTCCTCAGACTCGTGTTGTGTTGATTCCTCAGACTGGTGTTGTGTTGATTCCTCAGACTGGTGTTGTGTTGATTCCTCAGACTGGTGTTGTGTTGATTCCTCAGACTGGTGTTGTGTTGATTCCTCAGACTCGTGTTGTGTTGATTCCTCAGACTGTGTTGTGTTGATTCCTCAGACTTGTGTTGTGTTGATTCCTCAGACTGGTGTTGTGTTGATTCCTCAGACTCGTGTTGTGTTGATTCCTCAGACTGGTGTTGTGTTGATTCCTCAGACTGGTGTTGTGTTGATTCCTCAGACTTGTGTTGTGTTGATTCCTCAGACTGGTGTTGTGTTGATTCCTCAGACTTGTGTTGTGTTGATTCCTCAGACTGGTGTTGTGTTGATTCCTCAGACTCGTGTTGTGTTGATTCCTCAGACTGGTGTTGTGTTGATTCCTCAGACTGGTGTTGTGTTGATTCCTCAGACTTGTGTTGATTCCTCAGACTTGTGTTGTGTTGATTCCTCAGACTCGTGTTGTGTTGATTCCTCAGACTCGTGTTGTGTTTCCTCTGATGATCGCCTTCTGCCTGTAGTCCTGTTCATCACAGCTCAACTCTTTCTGTCATAATGACTCTGTGGCGCCGTCACTACGCTGCAGCAGGCTCTCACCTTTTGCTCCTGTAAAATCATGATCATTGTACAGTATCTGATCCGTGTCAGTGATCAACAGTCTAATCTGGAATAATTACAGCCGTCTGATTGTGTTTGATTGTGTTCTCAGAGGAGATGAAACTGTAATCTGGCTCTGCAGCAGAGCGTGAAACTTCACTTCTGATTAGAGCGCCAGCAGAACTTATGACCTCTTTAGTGGGTCTTAATGAGGCTCTCAGACCGAGCCTAATGATGATTCTAGAGCAGCGGGGTATGAGGTGACTATCACATCCTGTTTTATAAGGGCTGAGACAGCAGACAAATCCCTGGAAACCAGCAGCCTCAGGGAGAGTTTTATTTCACTAACCAGTCAAATAATCCATGACAGTCCCTCAGAAACACAGGCCCGTTCTGCTGCTCTCTGAAAGAAGATGACATTAGCAGTGATAGCCACCAGAGCAGGACACATAAAAGAATGGAAAAGCCCGTCATGCACTCGGAAAGAGAGTCTGCGTCACACTCTGTAGAGACAGATGGAGTCAGAAACACTGCAGCTTTTGCTGAGAGATCGAACTTTTCACCAGTGAAGAAAAAACAACTGTTCAGGAAGTTTTAAAATAACATTTTTATTAAGCTTCAATCTTTTGAAGATGGAGCAAACTCAACATTGTAGATAACAAGAAGTGAGCGCCAACCTTCAGCCGTCACAGAAATGAGAAAGTGGAAGCCTTTAAATGATGATGTGGTCAGTAACGTCTAATACTGCAGACGAGACGCCACAAAACACTGACAACCTGCTGACAACCAGCAGTTAGCAGCATGTTCAGCTAGCAGCATGTTCAGCTAGCAGCATGTTCAGCTAGCAGCATGTTCAGCTAGCAGCATGTTCAGCTAGCAGCATGTTCAGCTAGCAGCATGTTCAGCTAGCAGCATGTTCAGCTAACATGCCGTCATCACGGACATCATGCAGCTCAACAGAACCATGGCGTGCTCCTTTAATCCTGTCAGAACACCTTCAGCTCTGTGGTCCAACAACAGTTATCTGGTTCTAAAGACATTAAGTGTCAAATGAAGTGAGGATTTGCTGCGCTGATGTAATTACGTGTCAGTGTTTTTGTCCTGTCAGAGGAAGCTGTACAGTAGGTTGTGTAGTGTTCCTGCTGCTGCTCCTCTCTGCAGCTCACTCAGCTGCAGCAGTGTGTTTTCTGCTGTGTAAATACAAACCTGCAGCTTCCTTCAGTAAAAACACACTGATTCTTCTGCAGGAGCCAAATGATGAGAGTGATCCTCGGGGCGTGATGAATATACGCAACAATCTGCTCCAGTGTTGGAAGGATGTGATCACAGATGATACGTACAGTTGGTGGAGTGATGGAGCCGCCCGGCTCAGAGCCGAGCAGACGGCTGGTCTGTTTTATGGGTCGGCTCCGTGTGTTCTGTGACAGTTATTACCCCATTGTTTCATTACAGTCGTCGGGCCGCCGGGTGTAATGCTCTCTGAATGGCTAATTACACATTCTCATGGTAATAATCACAACTCGATCTGTGCACTCGCACTAATTAGTCCATTTTACATTTCTGGGAAACAAGTAGAGTCACAACAGAGAGTGTTACTGAGAGGACACATGAAGACGTCAGTGTTATAGTGCTGTCAGACGTGATGACACTCAACATGTTGGAACATAAGATCACAACACGCTGGATATCATCATCTGTCCATCTTCTGTCACAGCTTCAGCCACTGAAACACTGCTGCTGGTTAGAAGACATCATGTTTGTTGTTTAACATCTCATCAGAACATCTGGTCCAGCTGACCCGATGTCTCGTCAGAAATATCTTCTCACACTCGTTGCAGTGGCACAACAACAACACACGTGTTTGTCTGCTGTGACCCATAAATACACACTGGACCTGGTACCGGCTCCATGTTGACAAACTGGAACATTAAAATGCTGTAAAGCTCAAAATAAATGTTTTATTTCACGTGTTTAATCTGAACATGAAGCAGAGCTCCGTTATGATCCTGTCAGATCTGTAGCATCAAACTCATCCTATCAACATTTCTACATGTTCCGTATCATGTTCACGTTCACGTTCATGTCAGAACGCTGCTGCTCCGGTCCCAGAACCAGAAGAGTGGATCACATCCCTCCAGTTCTTAGATCTTTCCACTGGCTTCATGTCAGTCAGAACACTGCTGTTTATAAAGAAGTGAACAGTTTCTGATCTGCTGCCAGGCTCTGATCCATCTGGACCTCTGATGTCATCAGGTCCAGGTGTGCTTTCAGTCCCTACAATCAGAACTACACATGGAGAAGCAGCAATCAGTGGTTATTCAGAAGGCTCTGAGCTGCTCTGTGGCTTCTTTCTTCAGTCTCGTCTCTTTCAAACTGTTTCATGACTCGTGTTTTCTGCCTGAACTCGTCTTTAACTCGTCTCAACTGAGTGTGAAGCCAGAGACCACTGTTTGAGACTGTGTTCCAGTATTACACCTGAAGCTGCTGGATGTTTTAACTGGATACTTCTGACAAAACTGAATATTTGTAATGAGTTGTAGGATGTTACTGACGAGAAGGTGGGATATTTTTTTCAGAGGTGTTTGTGGAGACAGAACCTGGTGAACAGAACCTGGTGTTCTTCTAACACGTGACCAGGGGTTGGTCCCACCTGACCAGAGCATCGACTCAGAGCCGTCACAGCATGAAGCTGAAGACTTAAGCTACAGAAACATAAAGCTGCATCGTGTCTGAACACTGACTCTGAACCAGGACAGAAACAACTAGCTGCCTCCAGTCTTCATGCTAAGCTAGGCTAACCATATCTTAACACACTGGTTATATAAAGTGTTTTTCCCAGTAAGTTGAACAGTTCCTTTGGGAACAGAGAGCCATCTTTCAGATAATCCTCATCATCATCTTCATCTTCCTCCTCCTCCCTCTCCTCTTCATCACATGTACTGACCTGCAGTTTACAGCTCTCCTCTGTCTGGTCATGTCTAATTCAAAGATGGATGATATGATCGGGGTGATTTGTTGTATAAAAGTTAATGGATCCTTTAGTTCTGGTGCGTCGGCCTCGAGGCCTCGAAGGTTTGAATCCTTCATTATATCTGATCGAGATGCTTTGAATGAAGCAGCTTATTGAAGCTAAAGCTGTGATTATCCGGCCACCTGACTCACGTCTCTTTCTTCTGTAACCTTTTCAAACTCGTATCATTTATTCGTTTGATCTGAACTCTGATTGTTCAGCTGCTCTCGACACTGAGCTGCAGTGATGTGTGTAGTCGGGCCCGATGGATCTGTAACAGGAGGATGATTCACCGTGTAGCCCAGTGATAATTTACGGCGGGTCACTCTTTACTCTTTAAACTGCCCGGTGTTTGATATTCAGAGAGAAGTCTGTGCTGACACCGAGACAAACGGCTGGTTCTGCTGTTCTGTAGAAGCCAAAGAACAGAGTCGCGAGGTTCTGAATGTCTGGGTCAATGTTTGTGGCAGTACATCTGATAGTTGGGCCAAAGTGTTAACTTGACTAAGCCCAACAGTTAGCAATGCTATAAGTAAAACAGTGTTCCTCGGTCTCTGGTTCTGGTCTGGTGTACAAGCTTCCACTGGTCTGATGTGTGCCAGCAGTCGTCAGGTGGAGAGAAGTTAGCGGGATCGTGGAGATAGCTGCTAGCTCCACAGGCTGTGCCGTGCTCATGTGTTGTTCTGTGGTACCAGAACTTCGTCAGTCCGAGTCGCTGCACAGCAGCTAGTTTGCTTCACACGCTGTTTTTGTAGTTCGCAGTGTGAAGCCTCGTTCTGATCCGTCACTCCAGTTTGTCCTGTTACATTACACTGTCCACACTTCCTGTTTTTAAATTAAAAGCCCTCTAGAGGTTCAGTGGACAGTAGCCTTTTATGTCTTTTATTTTGAAATCATCCGTAACCTGTTGTGTCATTTTGATGTTACACTTTGGTCGTTAGTTGTTGGTTAGTTGTGTTGAATTGTTGTTGTGTATTGTGTCACAGTGGTTCTGATGGACTGTAGTTCTGCTGTCATGTTCCTCTCTGAGTCATCAACGACAGCTCGTGGATCAACTTTCTTCTGGTGCTCCAAACCTCTAGTTCATACTGCTAGCTGCACGGCTAACTGAGCTAACAAGCTAACAGCAGCTACAGTTTGCAGCAGTTAGTGGTTACTACGCTGCCCCCTGTCTGTTCTGAGTTTGAATTACAGGTGGCAGTTTGTTACATTCTCTGCCTTTAAACCTCACATCTGACCCGTCTGAAATGTTTGGATCCGCCCGATATCAGAACCGTCCACACGGACTCTACACACCCTGGTGAACACGATGGAAGAAATGTTGTGAGTGCTGCTGTCAGAGGAAAACATGTTTCATGATATGTGAAAAGGTCCAGAACTGATCCAGAACTGATCCAGAACAGACTGACTGTTGATGAGCTCACCTTACTGGCTCCTGGCAGCAGGTGCAGTTTGACGTAAGGGTCAGACAGCCCGTTGTAGTCCATCGGCTTGAGTCCCTGTGAATGAAACACAACATCAGGATGAGTGAAGACGACAAAATCCTAAAGACATGAGACATCAACAGTCCAACGTCTTCACATCTTTGGACCAAACAAGAACCAGAACCCATCTTCAGGAGACCTTCAACATTCACATCACATCATTCTCCTCTGGACTTCTGTTTTACTGAGTGACAGCTGGAGGGGGAGACAGGAAGTCAGGGGAGCAAACAGGAAGTCAGGGGAGACAACAGGAAGTCAGGGGAGAAAACAGGAAGTCAAGGGAGAAAACAGGAAGTCAAGGGAGAAAACAGAAAGTCAGGGGAGCAAACAGGAAGTCCGGGCAGAGAACAGGAAGTCAAGGGAGAAAACAGAAAGTCAGGGGAGCAAACAGGAAGTCCGGGCAGAAAACAGGAAGTCAGGAGAGAGAGAGACAGGAAGTCAGGAGAGCTCCACCCACGCTCCACCCCTTTGCCTGGTTTTGATTAGGTGGAGTCAGGACTGGCACTGCCCACCTCAGAAACTTGTGCATCACGTCACGTGCACCCTATCCACTTTTTTTACTCAGTGATGTTCTGGTTTTGTTCTGGACGTTTGGATCGATGGACTCAGAGCAGCTCATAATGTGAGGTCCATTAACAAGTTCTAACTTGTCTCCAGAGTTCCTCAGAATCAGTCAACAGTCGGGTCGACAGAACAGTCCTCTTTGAATCAGTGTGTGTTTGAGACGCTCAGTCAGCCGGAGACGTGAGACTGAAGAGATGATTCGTCCTCTGAGCAGCAGATCAATGAGCTCACAGAGCGAAGAGGAGACGTCTCTGTCAGCAGACGGGATCCTTCCTTTAAAAAGCTGACAGTCACTCAAACTGATACTAACTGTGCTGTTTGTTCATGTTAATGTGTATGTTAATGATCAATATGAAAACATGATGCTCGTTAATCATAACCCTGCTGAAAAGCACAGCAGAGACCAGCACCAAAACACAACATATGCTGGTCTTGCTAGTGACTGGTCACCATCAAAACCAGCATATGTTGTGTTTTGGTGCTGGTCGCTGCTGTTTTTTTTCAGCAGGGAAACAAGATCAAAGTAAACCTGAATCAGCATTTGATCAGAGTCAGCTCAAGGTTTGTTGTCTGGACTGATGAAGTCGAACTCTAAAAACACTGGATGTTTCATTCAGCAGATGATCCGTTTTCAGAGGTGAGGTCAGGAGTCACCTGCAGCTTCAGACATCAGACTGAGAGGACGTGCAGCTCCTCGTTTCTCTTCCAGGCTCATCCTCAAAATGACAACTAACGACTAAGTGTTTCTGTTAGCATGTTAGCACGCCAACAGCTAGCCCTACCATCACAGTCCAAAGCTGGTGCTGTGGGTGGGAAGAAGAGCAAGAATCTTTATGTCACATCTCACACAGCGTACGACTGGTGAAACTGGTTCTGGTCCTTCTAAGAGAACACAAGATGTGTGGCAATCAATATCTCTACAAGAGTTCAGTCAGTCAGTCAGTCAGTCAGTCTCTGTGTTATTCCTTTAGTTGCACTTTGAAATGTAAAATATGAAGTTCAAGAGAGATTCAAATGAGAGTAAAAGGTGTGAAGGCTCAGTTCTGCTCTGCGTTCACTTCCTCTGTCTCATGATGCAGCAGGATGCAGTTCTGCTCTCAGGCTCAGATCACAGTGGTGCTGATCCATTCCGAGCAGCTTTAATAACAGCAGCTCCAGTTGCGTAGATGTTTTCCTCAGACAATAAACCAGCGCCAATAAATCTGCAGTACCTCAATAATCCCACAGAGGAGTGGGGATGTGGTCCTGACTGTCTGAGGATGAGGTCCTGACTGTCTGAGGATGCGGTCCTGACTGTCTGAGGATGAGGTCCTGATTGTCTGAGGATGAGGTCCTGATTGTCTGAGGATATGGTCCTGGCTGTCTGAGAATGAGGTCCTGACTGTCTGAGGATGAGGTCCTGATTGTCTGAGAATGAGGTCCTGACTGTCTGAGGATGAGGTCCTGATTGTCTGAGAATGAGGTCCTGACTGTCTGAGGATGTGGTCCTGGCTGTCTGAGGATGAGGTCCTGACTGTCTGAGGATGAGGTCCTGACTGTCTGAGGATGTTGTCCTGGCTGTCTGAGGATGAGGTCCTGACTGTCTGAGGATGTGGTCCTGGCTGTCTGAGAATGAGGTCCTGATTGTCTGAGGATGAGGTCCTGATTGTCTGAGAATGAGGTCCTGACTGTCTGAGGATGAGGTCCTGGCTGTCTGAGGATGAGGTCCTGACTGTCTGAGGATGAGGTCCTGATTGTCTGAGAATGAGGTCCTGACTGTCTGAGGATGAGGTCCTGGCTGTCTGAGAATGAGGTCCTGATTGTCTGAGAATGAGGTCCTGGCTGTCTGAAGATGTGGTCCTGATTGTCTGAGGATGAGGTCCTGACTGTCTGAGGATGTGGTCCTGGCTGTCTGAGAATGAGGTCCTGATTGTCTGAGAATGAGGTCCTGGCTGTCTGAGGATGAGTTCCTGACTGTCTGAGGATGTGGTCCTGAATGTCTGAGAATGAGGTCCTGACTGTCTGAGGATGAGGTCCTGGCTGTCTGAGAATGAGGTCCTGATTGTCTGAGAATGAGGTCCTGGCTGTCTGAAGATGTGGTCCTGATTGTCTGAGGATGAGGTCCTGACTGTCTGAGGATGTGGTCCTGGCTGTCTGAGAATGAGGTCCTGATTGTCTGAGGATGAGGTCCTGACTGTCTGAGGATGAGGTCCTGATTGTCTGAGGATGTGGTCCTGGCTGTCTGAGAATGAGGTCCTGATTGTCTGAGGATGTGGTCCTGACTGTCTGAGAATGAGGTCCTGACTGTCTGAGGATGTGGTCCTGGCTGTCTGAGAATGAGGTCCTGATTGTCTGAGGATGAGGTCCTGACTGTCTGAGGATGAGGTCCTGACTGTCTGAGGATGAGGTCCTGACTGTCTGAGAATGAGGTCCTGATTGTCTGAGGATGTGGTCCTGACTGTCTGAGGATGTGGTCCTGACT
The DNA here is from genome assembly GCF_900880675.1 of Sparus aurata. Taxonomy (NCBI): domain Eukaryota; kingdom Metazoa; phylum Chordata; class Actinopteri; order Spariformes; family Sparidae; genus Sparus; species Sparus aurata. The sequence goes on along the minus strand of NC_044199.1, from coordinate 35,181,168 downwards.
GTCTGAGGATGAGGTCCTGATTGTCTGAGGATAAGGTCCTGATTGTCTGAGAATGAGGTCCTGATTGTCTGAGGATGTGGTCCTGACTGTCTGAGGATGAGGTCCTGACTGTCTGAGGATGAGGTCCTGATTGTCTGAGGATGAGGTCCTGATTGTTTGAGAATGAGGTCCTGATTGTCTGAGGATGAGGTCCTGATTGTCTGAGGATGAGGTCCTGACTGTCTGAGAATGAGGTCCTGATTATCTGAGGATGAGGTCCTGATTGTCTGAGGATGAGGTCCTGATTGTCTGAGGATGAGGTCCTGACTGTCTGAGGATGTGTTCCTGGCTGTCTGAGGATGAGGTCCTGATTGTCTGAGGATGAGGTCCTGACTGTCTGAGAATGAGGTCCTGATTATCTGAGGATGAGGTCCTGACTGTCTGAGGATGAGGTCCTGACTGTCTGAGGATGAGGTCCTGACTGTCTGAGGATGAGGTCCTGACTGTCTGAGGATGAGGTCCTGACTGTCTGAGGATGAGGTCCTGACTGTCTGAGGATGAGGTCCTGACTGTCTGACTGTCTGAGGATGAGGTCCTGGCTGTCTGAGGATGAGGTCCTGATTGTCTGAGGATGAGGTCCTGACTGTCTGAGGATGAGGTCCTGACTGTCTGAGGATGAGGTCTTGACTGTCTGAGGATGTGTTCCTGGCTGTCTGAGTATGAGGTCCTGACTGTACTCAGAGACCTTCAGGGAGACCCAGTGGCCTGGTGTCAGCACTCAGCCGGGCTCCAGTCTCAGGAAGGAAACATGCTTCATGAAGTGTCGAGTGTTTGTGAGCGTCAGCAGCAGAAGAACCGCGGTGACGAATGAATGTAATCAATAATATGTGATCATCAGTGTTGCTGTCAGTGTCGTGTGAGCACACCCACAGATCAATGACTCACACTGCAGCCTGGACGGGCCACACAGGGCTCTGATTGGATTATTTGAAGAACAGATGATAAAGACCAGTTCTAAAAACGACTCTGGTGAGAAATGTGATACATTTTCATGTGAAAAAAGCAAATGGCCTCATAGAATGTCAAATTTCAAACAGAAATCTACACTTTAGAAAACAAACAGGACATTTTGTCATGTGAATTCTTTTTTCTTTCTGAATGTGGTTGTCTTTGTGGAGATGTTGTGTTTGGACCCTCAGAACCAGCGTGTATCACAGTACAGTAACTGGACTGAGTTCTGCTGCAGGCCCGTGAGACATCAGAGTGATAAAGAGGCTCTGAGGTTTTCTACTCTCAGCACAGAGATGAATTTCTCCTCAGACACACAACAAAGATTTTACTTCACTGAAAACTGCCTCCACACAGAAGACAGACGGGCCTGCTGCCATTATTTTAATTGTTCCCCGTCTTTATGGTTTTTTTCTTTAATGGAGCAAAAAGGGAAAAACAAAACAAAAAGACGTCTCTCAGCCACAATTATCATTATTAGCGGCAGTGGGCTCCGAGCGGCACTCAGCACAAATCACTGGCAGCAGAGACACTTTCAGCTGTGGCTCTGCTGAGACAACTGTGGGTCCAGTCCACAGTGTGTTCTGATGTCCTCTGCTCGGTCCACAGTGTGTTCTGATGTCCTCTGCTCGGTCCACAGTGTGTTCTGATGTCCTCTGCTCGGTCCACAGTGTGTTCTGATGTCCTCTGCTCGGTCCACAGTGTGGTCTCACTGAGACACGGTTTGATCTCTGACAGCTCCTGAAAGCTTCAGACAGAAGAGACAACGAGAGGAAACAGACGGATCAGGTCTGTCACACACTGAGACTTCAGCTCAACAGGACTGGAGGACAAGAGAGAGGACAGCTCAGAACATGTTCCTCAGTGTTTCTAGTATTTCACACTGATAATTGGACAGATGTGGGTCAGACGACGTTGTGTGGTTCAGTATTTGTTGTGTTAGACCTGCTGACAGGCAGTTCACATATTAAGACTTGTGGATGGTTATTAATGTTGTTTGGGCTCCAAAACCACTAACATACTAACTGACTTGACTGTTGACCCGGCCCGGCCCGGCCCGGCCCGGCCACCAGCTGACTGGAACCCTTCCTTCTCTTCACACGACACACTGGAGCAGCTGGTGATTTAAGGGTGAACTGGTGCTGGACACACTGGCAGCATGTGGACCACAGTGTTCAGTGAGGAGACATTATCACTGTTTAATATGAGTCTGCTCGTCATCATTAAATCATGAATCATGCGGGAAGATAAACAGACAAAGGATGAATGTGGGAGCAGCGAGTGACTCCAGACTGTGTCGTTAAAAACCGCCACAGGCTTCAAAGGTTGTGACTGAGCGACGACTTCACTCTGAGACTTTGAGGAAAACGAGCGTCGGCTGAAATGCGTTCTCATGGAGTGGTGAGCTGCCAGAGGGCCGAGCTGAGCCTGGGGATGGGTCTTTTATTTTGAAAGAGTTCCTGTCTGAAGGAAAGTGTGACACAGTGCAGCTCTGACAGATGAGCTGGAGGCTGCTTATATATTTCATATGTGTTGGTGGACAAGTGAGTCGGAGCCACTAGGAGCTGAAAATGAGGCGTCAACATTCACTTTGCAACCCAATCTGTGTTCCAGCCGTGACGCTTTCTCCTCAATCTGGTTTCTTATTTCCTCCTCTCTGATCGGAGCTCACCAGCACCAGCACCAGCAGCACCAGCAGCACCAACAGCACCAGTAGCACCAGCACCAGCACCAGCAGCACCGGCTGAACTCCACCTCAGACATCCAGCCGGCTGTAAACGGCTCTGAAGTGCTGGAACAGGCAGGAACATCTGAACGCCTCCGTCATTGATTTCCTTGTGTTGTACACTTCACATGTACGTGTTTCCCACACAACAACAAAGTTACTGAGACGACACCGTGAGAGCTGATTGGACATTCATCACTCTTCATCTTCCTCTATTGTCGCCTCACCGGCTCCCCGAGCGCTGATTGAAGACCGGACGGCTGGACGGCCGCTGATTGCTCGAGTTCACTGTGAATACTGTTGATCATAATTACTGAGGACTGTATCCACACACACACACACATGCACACTCTCTCTCACACACACACACACACACACACACACAGCTGCTGTGTGTTCAGGAGAGCTGGACTACAGTCAAACCACAGCGGTTCAACCAATCAGTGTCGTTGGAGGAGCGAGCTGCAGGCGTGGACTCATTCATGCTTCACGTACGAAAGAACTTCAGTCCACTTCAACATGACGTCACCGCCCTCACACGTGCTGGTGTCCTCATGTGGACATGAACCATGTCTACGACACCACACTGCCCCCTGTGACGACCAGAGGTACTGCTCTGTAGGTCTGCGTCTGTTTCACGCTCAGCGTTAATGACGACCAGAGGAGAGGCGACTGTGCCGCAGCACCGTGAAGTGGACCAGACTCAGACTACATGGTGGTTCTGTTGGTGGTCAGAATGTCAGATGAGTTGATCATAAAGGACCAAGCTGCTCTGTGTGAGCTCACAGTGACCACAGACATGTCAGAAATGAAATTTCTGACATTTATTTTGCACGTTTCTCTGGTTCAACACCAGCTGGTCCCTGACGTCTGTGATGTCATCAGCAGGAAGCTGCTCAGCACTGACTCATAATGTTTCTGTGTGGATCTGTCTCGTGTTCAGAGAGGAGATTTAGAGTTTAGAAAGTTGAAGGTTGTGATCTGCAGGGTGCTGTGCTGCAGGTGAGGACTGAGTGGACGTGGATCTGTTCTCGCTTCATGGGTGAGATCATGTTGAATGTTTTCCATCCATCCATCCATCTTCTTCTGCTTATCCGGGCCGGGTCGCTGGGGCAGCTGTCTGAGCAGGGACACCCAGACTTCCCTCTCCCCGGACACTTCCTGCAGCTCTAGTCCCTCAAGCGTGTCCTGGGTCTTCCTCGGGGTCTCCCCAGGCGGGGCATGCCAGGAACACCTCCCAAGGAAGGCATCCGGAGGGCATCCGATACAGATGCCCGAAACACCTCAGCTGGCTCCTCTCGATGTGGAGGAGCAGCGGCTCTACTCCGAGCTCCTCCCGGGTGACAGAGCTCCTCACCCTATCTCTAAGGGAGCGCCCCGCCACCCTGCGGAGGAAACTCATTTCAGCCGCTTGTATCCGGGATCTTATTCTTTCGGTCACAACCCAAAGTTCATGACCATAGGTGAGGGTAGGAATGTAGATTGACCGGTAAATCGAGAGCTTTGCCTTTCGGCGGTGTTTTAATGTATGAAAATCTGACCTGAAGTGAAGGAAGTGAGTCGTTGCTTCATGATGCTTCTGTGGAGACTTTCAGTAGAACTTTCTGACTGGCTGCTGACGGATGAGATGACGGAGGAGGTTCAGTTGTCAGCGAGCAGAAATCCACTGATCTGCCACTGATAATGATGATTCATACGCTGCGCTCAGCTGGAGGAGTCGATGTTAAATGTTCATTAAGATTCATGACTGCTCACCTCTGTAGCACAGACAGAACCAACAACCACCTCAGAGTTAGGGCTCATGTTACATTTCCTGATGTAAAACATGCTGACGATGGTGAAGCTGAACATCCCACACGGCTGCTTGTTTCCACAGAGCTCTCAGCCTCTTCATCAGTCAGGGCATGTGTCTTCATTAGCATATCTGACGGCCCTGCTAACCTGCAGCTGGAGGAGCATCCATCAGCAGGAGCAGCAGAAAACTGGACGGATGAATCGATGTGATCCAGAGGGAGCTGTCAGGTGAAAGGAGGGGTTAAATGTGGAGGTGACTCCAGGCCATCCTGCAGTGATGGAGGGAGGGATGGGTCCTCTTCATCACTGAGGGATGTCAGCTCTGATGATGGAGAGGCTGGAGGAGGAGCGAGGTGGAGGTGGGCCGGTGTCACCGGGTCACCGCTGGACACATACGTGTCAGTGCCAGTTATGTCATCGATAACGCTCATCGATCAGGTGAAAACAGCAGAGAGCTGATGACTGCAGTGATGAGTGTGATGTCACTGTGTGGCTGCTGCATGTTTCAGCTTCAGCGGCTCAACGCAGAAGAGTTAGCGTGAGATGTTCAGCACAGCGACTATGTGAAAACCGTCAGTAACAGCAGAGTTCATCAGCATCACAACAAACTGAGCAGACTGCAGCTGAAGTCTCCCTCGTCTCATCATTTACACTTCAGAGCTGACATAGCTAGCTCAGCGTTAGCCTGCAGCTAGCTCAGCGTTAGCCTGCAGCATCCCTTCAAGACTCCTCTCCTGTGTGATGAAGATGTTCCTGTTTCCTGTTTCCTGATGCACAACAAAGAACAGAAAGACGAACTCTTCCAGCAGCAGCAGGAGAGAAACAGGCAGCTCAGAGTGTAGATTTATTTAAAGGCTCTCTGGTAAAGTGTAAAGGTGCTCATGTAGACAGAAGACAGGGGAGACGGTTCACCACAGACAGTCATGACAAAGACTAATTAGGACTAACGACCTGAACAGCTCTGATTGATGATGAGTTACCTGTAATGAATCAGCACACTGGTGGAGCTGATCACTACATCTCGTTACACTCTCTGTTGTCAAGTGTTGGCTTTTAATTAACTGACTTGTCTTAGTGTCTAATTACTTCTAACAATCAGAACTGTTCAACCAGATGAGGACTTAGTAATCACATTACATGAGGAGGAGGAGGAGCTGAGAGGAGCTGAGAGGAGCTGAACTGAGGGTCGGTGCTGGTTGGATCAGGGTCACCGGGTCTAGACGGGACAGTTTGGGTTTGAGCTCTGCAGCTTACCTTCTTGTATCTGGGGACAGGAAGCTGATTTACATCCCGTCACACACAAAGCAGCGACACACACAGACGATGAGAGCATGCAGAGAGTGAGGAAGAGGAGGAGACAGAGAACAGATTCATCATGGGACATTAAAGAGGAAGAAACTCAGTTAAACCTGTTTATACAGCAGGAGAAACACAATAAATCGTTAGAACAACAGATGGAAATCAAAATCTAAATAATGAAAGCAGAATTAATTCAACAGATCAGAAACACTCAGTCTGTCTGAGTCCATCCGCTCCATCAGCCAGACGTTTATCTGATGCACTTTGAAACATTCAAACACGCTCACATCCGTCTGTGTGCAGGTGAAGCAGGTGAAGCAGGTGAAGCAGGTGAGCCTCACTGTGGAGGTTTAGAGGTTCACTGACTGAAATCTTTGAAGCTTTAGTTTCATCAGAATGTGACGTGTGACAGCAGCAGGCGTCAGTCTCTACCCGCCGCAGCCTATACCCGCCGCAGTCTCTAACTGCTGCAGTCTCTAACTGCTGCATTCTCTACCTGCTGCAGTCTCTAACTGCTGCAGCCTCTACCCGCTGCAGCCTCTACCCGCCGCAGCCTCTACCCGCCGCAGCCTCTACCTGCCGCAGCCTCTAACTGCTGCAGTCTCTACCTGCTGCAGTCTCCACCCGCTGCAGTTTCTACCAGCTGCAGTCTCTACCAGCTGCAGTCTCTAACTGCTGCAGTCTCTACCTGCTGCAGTCTCTAACTGCTGCAGTTTCTACCTGCTGCAGTCTCTACCTGCTGCAGTCTCTAACTGCTGCAGTCTCTAACTGCTGCATTCTCTACCTGCTGCAGTCTCCACCCGCTGCAGTTTCTACCTGCTGCAGTCTCTAACTGCTGCAGTCTCTACCTGCTGCAGCCTCTACCCGCTGCAGTCTCCATGCTACGCTATGCTAACCACAGCTTGTCTCGTGCTCTGGTCACAGTCCTCATATTCATCTTGTGTGTGTGCTGTCGACCTGCGCTGACCTCCAGCTGCTGACGCACATTCACTGAACACACTGTGTGAATAAAAAGGCCCACAGCAGAAGAACTGTTCAGATATTAATCATTATTGATCTTCAGTGAGCCGATCGCTCCATCAGGGGAACATCTTTGATCCATATCAGAGCTGAAATCTGACGAGTGCAACAATGAGCATAAATCTTCTCTCCACTGTTCAGATGTTGATGGATCACAGATAAAGACCAGTCGCTCTATGTAAAACCAGACACACACACACACACACACACACACACACACACACAGCCAGTGTGTGTGTGTGTGTGTGTGTGTGTGTGCGTGTGTGCTCCCACATCAGTGTGTGGGCGTCCTGAGCAGTAGAGGCCAGTCTGAGTCTGCAGCAGTCTGCAGCAGCAGAGGGTGGAGGTAGGTGGAGGTGTGGGCGTCCGAATAAACAGGTCTCAGATGTGAAATTGAAAAGTGAGACAGCCTCTGATTCACTCACACAGACAGACAGACAGGAAGCTGTGTGTGTGGAGGGAGGAGCTGCAGGACGACAACAAGCTCACATTTACCTGAGTGTAAAGAAAATATGTGGTCAACTTAAGAATGTGAGTGGGTGGAGGTCAGGACTCACAGCGATGATAAACAGTCATTGTGCTGCACCATGTTGTTTCCAGCCATGTTTGTGGCAACAGAACCACATGTTCTGGACTTCTCCTGCCATGTTCAGAACTGCATCATTCTGATGAGACGTCAGGACATTTCCAGCAACAGAACCAGGTGCTCTAAACCAAACATGGTGTTTTTCTAACATAAACCTAAACTCAAACCTAAACCTAAATCCAAACCCAACCAGACCATAAACAGTCTTCACAGTGTAAAACTGTCAGTTCAGCCTAATGAAACGTAACGTTTCTTCATATCTGTGGCTGCAGAATCTTATTGCGGTGATCGGTTTGGGAGTCATGACAGTCTGAACGGCTCTTTACATTACAGATGAGTGTCTGCAACATAGAATAAAAAAGTTCGAACTTCTGAATGAATCTGAAAAGAGTAAAGGTCCTGAGATGGATCCCTGAGGCACTCCACATGTGATGCTAGCTGAAGAGAATGAAGAACGGCTCTGTCACAAACAAACTGAAATCATTTTATAATATCACCACAAATTCAACAGAATTTCACTCCGACCCTGAAGAGGAATGTCACCACTCACTGAACAATCAATTAAACGTGCCCTCGTTGATCTTACAGCTCTTAGGTTTAACAGGTTGTTCAGTTTGTCTTCTGTGGTGTTGCATTAAATGTTGAAAGCACACAGAGACGACCGCCTGAGACCCAAAAGAACAGCAGGTAGTGAGTTGTTGGGTCGAAGGTCTGAAGCTTTTAGTGAGACGAGGTCCGTCCTGTCAGAACTCTGTTCAACAAACACAACAGGCTTTTCATCAGTTTCCATAAGAGACGGGTTTAATAACAGCTGTCCTGGTCTCTTCAGACAGAGAGACGAGTGAACGTTGGATTTCAAGCAGCAGAGATTCTCCGGCTGCTTCAGTGTCGACGACTTGATGACATAATGGATGAAAACAGCTTCAGGTTCAGTGAAGTCATGTTGCTCGAACACTGAGCTGATAAATACTCAATCATTCTTCTAGTTTCTTCTTCGGATTCGCTGAGCTTTGCTCTCTTTGTATCGTTCAGCCCATGTTGGATTTAAAGCTCCTGTAGGACACATTATTATTTGATAAAACCTTTTGAAAGTCTAAATTCACTTCAGCGTCTGTGGACTCTTCTAACATTGTTGGTTGGCTGAAGTCATGTTGTCTGCTGACCTTTTGTCACTTTCCTTCAACACACGCCGTTTAGTTTTATGATGATGATGATGATGATGATGATGATGACGGAGTGAGCTTCATCTGATATCTTCATGTTCGTCTTGTTCCAGGAACATCAGGATAAAAGTTATTCTGGGCCATTTGATTATTTAAAGAATGTCATCGTCCACCATGTTGTTCTGTTCATGTATTATTTATTACACTGACTCCACGTGTTCCCTGGTTTACTTCTGCTGTTTGCTGAAGCTCAGGAAACATAAACACAGTGTTGTTTTATAAAAATAGTTTGGTGTAATAAACCACCAGCATGAACCTCCTTTAACTTCTCCTGTGTGTGTTTTGGGTCTTTATCGAATCGCAAAGCTTCAACTTTACAAAAACGTGATTAGTTGGTAGCACCGATGTTCCAGGAACAACAGCAGCACAGCGGTATCAGATGGTTCTGTAAAACCCATCTGTCAGTCTGAACAGCTCAGCACACAGATATCAGACGTAGAACTGAGTCAAGTGTTTAAATGTCCCCAGTTTCTTCTGATCCAATCAGAGAAATGCTTAATTGTTCCTGCTGAAGCTGCTACAGCGTGGAAACACAGAGGAAAGTGATTCAGCACAGGCATGAAGTCCAGCGGGTTTATACAGTGTTGTAGAGAGAAAATGTTTTTTGTTGGGTTGGCTGGGCAGCAGCTGAAGTCCGCGAGCAGAACCATAGAGAAAATCACCATCATAAATCACAGCCGGCTGGCCCGATGCCCACTCTGGTCCAACAGCACCGCCGGCAGCAGCTGGTCTGATGCCCACTGTCCTCCACAGCATCCGGACAGAAGAGTCCAATCTGCTGACGACAGCCGAGCTTTCACAGCAGACTGAGAGCCAATCAGAGCGGACGGACCGCTTACTGGATCAGGATCAGTTGTTATTAAAGATTCTGTTATTACTGCTCGCCTCCAATATCCAACATGTTTTATTCATGAATGTGTGTGAAGCCTGTAAACAGCATCGATCTGAGTGTTTCAGCTGCTCCGGTTCTGCTGGTGTTGATCCAATTCATCTGAACCAATAAAACAATATACTTAGGATTTAGAGAATGTGTAAACTAGTTTGATGTGAGCAGAGAAGTTGACCCAGCTAAAAGTGATGACTGAAAGAAGAAAGTCTGAGTTCACCTGATGGATGAGTGGGTGGAGACGAAACCTCCGTCAGTGTCCACAAACAGACCTCTGCTCCACACAGCAGGAGTTAGCCCACACTGCTAACACTAGTGCTTCTCTTTGATGCTAAGTTGATTAGCTGTTAGCTATGTACGTAGCATCCCTGCTGGAAAAACCAGCATAGACCAGCATATGTTGTGTTTTGGTGCTGGTATGCTGGTGACCAGCATCAACAACTTATTTCATATTGCAGAGTATGAGGATGAGTGAATACAGGGCACAGAGTCAGTGATGTCGTCACAGAACACCAAGTTTATTGAATACAAGCTTCCAACCTGCAAGATTATTGGCTCATTTGAGGGCACCGAAACAAACTGCACTATAAATGCAACACTTTGTTTGTTGCTTCCATTTCTCTCACAAGTTAAAGTTAACAATTTTATAAAGTTTTTCCTTTGTATGTACACAAAATAATTTCTTCTTTCACATGTTGAGCACACATTTGTTAAAATCCAATAAAATAAGCCGTCCAGCCGACAGGTGTGGCAAATCAAGATGCTGATTGAACAGGACTCAGGCACAGGTGATCCTGACAGCATGGGCAGGGAACTTCCCATGCTGGTGATTGGATGCTGGTGACCAGCTTTCTAAGCAACATCACCAGCAAGACTATGGGACCTTGCTGGTGGACCAGCTTCTTCATGCTGGTCCACCAGCTAAACCAGCACCAAACCAGCACTAACCAGCATAGACCAGCATGAAAATCGTGCTGGTCTATTTTTTTCAGCAGGGATGTGCAGCCGTGTTGAGCTAAATAAATAAACAGGGATGTTTTTTTGACTCTAACAGCCAGAATGTAAACATTATTTCAGATTGATTTTGCTCGAGCTAACAGGAGCTAACAGGAACTACTAGTAGCTAACAGAAGCTAACAGGAAGTACTGGTAGCTAACAGGAACTACTAGTAGCTAACAGGAGCTAACAGGAAGTACTAGTAGCTAACAGAAGCTAACAGGAAGTACTAGTAGCTAACAGGAGCTAACAGGTGATAACAGGAGCTAATAATAGCTAACAGGAGATAACAGGAGCTAATAGTAGCTAACAGGAGCTAACGGGCTAAATCTGGTAGCGGTATAGATTTAGAGGCATGTGATTGGCTGTAAGACAAGAGGGCAGTGACAACACTACTGCCATTAACAGTGACATCATGAACATCACAGTTATCTTTGTGAGTTTTGAACGCTTCAGGGCTCCGATCAGGCTACTAACCATTGTTTTCATTATTGATGAATCTGCTGATTATTTTATGAATAACTGATGGTTCAGTCAATAAAAAGTCTTCACATGTGGGTATTAAACTCTTGATCAGTGAATTGATTGACTGAGTATAGTTGCAGCTGTCATGTGGTGCTGAGGTCGACCTGCTCCAGGGAACGTAGAGTTGACTGACAGCAGATCAACGGGACGAGAGATCTGATTGGATGAATTAGTGTGAGTGTGTCAGGAGTCTGTACTGAGGTCAATATGGAGGAGACACAGCAGCAAATCAGCACCAATCAGAGGGCGACGTAATCAGAGATCCACAGAACACAGGAAATTAATCATAAGTCATCCAATAACCTCCATCTTTGTTCTGCTGTCCTGCGTTCTGATCGTTGTTCTGATTGTTCTGATCGTTCTTCTGATGTTGTTGAACATGTCTGTTCGTACTGAAGCAACATGGACGTCGATGTCTGAAGTGTAAAGTGATTTGGTGGAGACGTGTTGCTGACTCTCAACGCTCTTGAAACCACTGAAACATGTCTGAACCTGACTTGTGATCAGTGTTATTGGTTATAGATAAGTTAACGAGTTCAGTGACTGACAGTTGAAGGCACCATTGAAGCCTCTTTAGTGACAGTTGTTAAAAGTCTCCGTCAGTGTGAGCTCTGTTTTGGTCTCCACCACCTCTCATCTCTCTCCCGCTGGTCACATCAGCCTCTCTGTTGTCACGCTGCTGTATCAGACACACAGTCGGTTATTGGTTGGTTATTGTTATTGTCCGTTTGTCGTCAATATGCTTGAGAAATGATTAATGTGCTCTGAGATGGAAATAGAAGCTGCTGTCTGTGGTGGGACGTGTTGAGTTGTTCCTCAGCCAGAGTGTGGAGGCTGATACGAGAGTGGGCTGCTGCTACAATATTCATCTGTACCCAGCGTATTATTGAATTTGAAAACATATTGATTGACTGTCATTGGTTTATTGACCTGCTGTCTGTGCTGTCGATAATAAATAATGACTGTAACTATTAATAAGGCCACAACAGCTGAAGTGTGACGAACACGTGCTGCATGTTGTCTGTCAGGTGTTGGTTCTTTCAGTGTGTTTGAGCTGATTTATTCACACTTTCTCTTTATGTAAAGAAACAATCGTTGCTGATTAACGTCATCATAGTCGTCATCATGGCGGCTCACCTTGGCTTTGTTAATGGTGCAGTGCAGTGCATTGTTCTCCTGGTCGTACAGCAGACTGAAGTCCAACGTCCCCAACGTAGCTGCAGAGAGACAGACAGAGAGAGAGAGTCATCATCCTGTTCTCACATGTCATCAGAATCAACAGGGAAACTAACAGCACCAGCACCAGAACTATATGTTGGGTACATTCATACTAACATCGGTACAACACGAGTCACGTCACGGTCACAAGCGTTAAAACCACTTTGTTAACAGGACCTGTGTGGCAACAAAGATTTAGCGTCCAGCTGTGTACTGTGACGAGGCTGCAGATGAAGCCGATGTTCTCGATGAGACGTTTCATGGCAACAGAAAGAAATACAGACAGGACGAGGCAACACAACTGAACATGGTGCGACGACGCAGCAGATGTTTAATGACATCAGGACAGATCGAGGTAATAAAACCAGATGTTCTGAACCACAGCTTGATGTTCTGATCCTCACCAGAGCAGCACCAGCGGTGTCACAACATGAAATGTGTACATTGCATCTATTGTGGAGTGTGATGAGCTCCATCTGATCTGGTATAATATTTGTTTTGCAGTAGAGTGACTCATATAGTTTGTGTGTTCTCATCTTCTCCACACGCTCAGTGCATCTGTAAAACCAGCAGCCATCAACATCAACAGCACAATAAACTTGTAATCAGAGGCAGGGGGCGGCCGGGGAAAATCCATTTGGGCCTGGAACATTCTGGACGACAGTGGGAGGGTAAATCAGTGGAAATGAGTAGTTGGATGAAAGTCAGGCTGAAAAATAAAGTGCCTCTACAATCTGGTGTGAAGCGTCCACATAGTGAGGATGCAGCCGAGAGACGGACGTGAAGTCTGATGGGTTCTCCTCCAGGTCTTCTGGTACCGCTGGTTGGTTAAACCGTCTGACGGTGACCTTCTCCTGATGGACGGGTCGACCTCCTCACCCGCCTTCAATTAACCAGCCTGTCTTTAAACTCAGAGGCGAGCGCGTCTCATTGAACGGGGACTATTAATGACATGATGTCATCCTTTGTCCTTTCAAAATGCCAAGGGAAGACGGACTTCCTGTTGTCAGGATTCTACAAACGTAAACAGCCGGGTCTGTCGTTGGTACCAGAATCATGTCGTTTACTCACACTGATATTAATACGAGCAGCACGGACCGTATTAGATTATGTGTTTGTGATGGTGCTGCTGTAACACCTCCTCCTCCACGCTGCTCCTCCTCGTAAACACATCCAAAGAGATCTGGCTGAGGTCCAGTGGATGTGTGCGCTGATCCAGTAGTAACCGTTTGTTCTTATTAAACATGCACGGCAGATTTATTCCAGGTCCTGGAATAAATGTTGGCGATGTCGGTTCTGTTGAAACTTTACCTTTCTTTAGTTTAATTTTCTCTTTCATGTTGTGACATTTATGTTGTACATGTGTTCATAGCCCGGTTCGGTTTAAGCATCAGAACCACTTGTTATGGTTTAAAACACTGGAAATTGTTTTTGATGTCTCTAGAGAATATTTATATAAAACAAATGTTGAAATCTTAAACTGTGGTTTCTGGCTTGGCAACAGTCCAGCTAACGATCCTGACTGCCAGATGTCCCGACAACTCATTAAAGATATCAGGTTCTGGTTCTGTCTCCACAAACTCAGCTGGAAAACATCCTGACATCCAATTAAAAATGTCCAGCGGTGTCACTCTTACAAATGTTAACCACTGTTTCAGTCAGTGGCTGTAACTCTTAAACATGTAAGAGACCTGTAAAGTACAAATGTCCACATGATGATCGATGACGATTAGAAATCAGAACATGTCCGTGTTTGCAGAAACATCAGATTCTGGCCTCTGGACTGTTTCCTCATTTTGTGTCCCATCAGTTTGTGCTCAGCCTGAACTGATCTTCACCTCTGACCCAACCGGTCCTCTATGAATACTCTCCATGACTTAACCTCGGCCCGGAGGCCGGCCACAGATGGTTTCTGTTCTGTGAGTTGAGCTGGAAGAAAACATGAGACCGGTAGTTCAGTGCGACTCCACGAGCAGCTCGGCCTGAGGATGCTGTCATCACACGGTTGATCCCAAAGCGTTGTGTTCACATCTCTCTCAGTCCAAACTGCTCGCAGCACTTAATGTGAGCATAAAGAAATGTGCCGAACACAGAGAAGTTATTTCAGTTCACCCGTTCAGCTGAGTCGCTCTTCTTGTTCTTCAGGAGGAAGATTGATTCTGGCTCTGACGGGACAAAGATGTCTCTATTCTTAACCTACAAAGATCTCATTTGTCGATTGTGTCTCCAGCTGAGAGAAACAACCGTCAATGAGCAGAGAATCAAACCTCGCTGAGTCGGTGAAAGCTGAGAGATGTGGGCAGAGATTCAGAAGCAGGAACAACACGAGGTTCGTCTCAGGGAACAGAGATGATTAGAAGACTGAAGGGTTTTTCCAACAAGGTTATGATTGAACCTGGAATGTCTTTAATTAGTCCCTAATCATCTGTCCTCTTCCTCTGCTGCCGTCATCAGACTGGAATGTTTGTCATATTAACACATCGACGTTTCTACCACACGTGTCGCATCATGTTCACATCACATACAATAACATGTTGCACATTACATCACATTATAGCCGTCTCGTCTCAGGAGGTGGACAGGATGACAGGAAGACATCAGGACATTTTCCTGCCTTGTCTGAGGCGACAGATCCAGATATTAGTGAGGAGGCATCAGGACGATGATGTGTCTGCAGGGACAGAACCAGGTGCTGTGAGCTAGAACCAGACGTTTTCTAACAACAGTCAGGTGCCATTTGTTCCTGAACCTGACCAGAGCAAACACATGAAACATGAACTGAGCTTTATTCTAGTGAGTGTGTTGCTGTAACTGGTTAATAATCAGATGTAATTATGCTCACAGTGACATTAGAGAGACAAGCTGAGGTGTTCTTGCAGGATTTCTTCAGGTGTAAATGAACAAAGCCATGAACTCCTCCACAACATTAGTGCTGAGCTGACGGTGCTGTTGGCTGTTTATCTCGGGGTGACAGTCGGACTCTATGAGGCGGTTTGTAACACTGTGTTGGACCGGGCCATCTGGATCGCTGTGGGGCTCGGCACAGTGAGATGCAGCAGCGCTGTGACTCTACAGGAGGATAATAAAGTGGAGTTGCTTTTCGAGAGCAGACTCAGATTCTACTCACGCTGTGCAACCTCATTTCTGTGACTCTCACAAAAAGATGATAGGTTTCACTGGATTTCAAGTGGCTCCTTTATAGAAAGGCAATAATTACCCAATTTTCTGCAAAGAATTGTTAATTACTTAATTCTTGGCAAAGACAGAAATAAATGAATGTGATAACTGTCAGTGCTGCGTCCAGGTCTTTAATTACAGGCTGCTGAGTTTCTCTAAAACAAAGTGTTCTCGTCTGTACGTTGAGACGGACTGAGAGATGAATCTGTTCAGATGTGTGAGTCCTGACAAACATCAGGCAGACGTGTGTTGAAGCGAGAGATGGATCAGCTGATGTGATTGTTGAAAGATGACAAAATGTTCACAGCGCCGTCTTTCATTGTGTGAAATATGTTGCTCCCGCTGTGTGTAATGATTTATGTGCTGAGGAAACTCTCAGCTGTTGTGAGTCGCTGCATGGAGCTCGTTTTAAAGCCTGCACATCGACCGCTCTTCACTAAACGACTGCTCGAGGCTTCGCGGTGACACAGACGTCCGGAGGGGAACGTTTCTTGAGCAGGACATTGATTACAAGTCACATGAATCACAGAGTTCAACACTTCTGATCAGCCGCCATGTTTGTGTCGCCGTCGCTTTCAGACAGAGAAGTCTGAAAATCTCTGAACTCATGGATTTCATATTTTCTGTGCTGCCAGCAGAAATTGCTGGTAAATTTGATCAAACTTGTCCTCCACACTGCTCGTGTTCACATCGACTGTCTGAATAAAAACGCCAGAAAACATCAGTTTAGTTATTCTTCTCTCACAAGGTCGAACTTAAAATCTTTTACAGAGTGTCGGTCTCAAGTATGCAAAGATGTGTCGATGCTGTTGTGATGCTGTAAGAACGTCACATTCAGTTCAGTCCATTCAAAAGCTCCATCACGACCTGTGAACCCACCAACATTCAGTCAGAACTCATCACATTCACCTCCAGAGAAATCCTTGACTCAAAACAGAAACAGGCAGCTCACCACAAAGCACCACGATCATCGTGGTTTCTATGAAGTGACGTTTTATAGAATGATTCTCCTGATCGGGCTGCAGAACAAAGATTGACTGTGTGAAGAGCTGGAAGGAAAGAACAGGCGAGTTTTACACATTCACTCTTTTGATTTCATCTCATCTTCCAGCCGCGTTAGTGACGACACAACTACATGTTTGTATCGTTAACATGGGGACATTACTGACGTGTCTTTTCAAGCTGTGTTAGTCGCAGCATAACCACTGATTTGTCACGAGAAGTCGGGACATTAACGAGACTTTGGAACATTACTGAGACGTCAGGACATTAATGAGACATCGAGACATTAACTTGATGTTGAGACATTAACGAGATATCAGGACATTAACGAGATATCAGGACATTAACTTGATGTTGGGACATTAACGAGGCTTCAGGACATTAACGAGACGTTGGGGTATTAACGAGATATCAGGACATTAACGAGGCTTCAGGACATTAATGAGATATCAGGACATTAACTTGATGTTGAGACATTAACGAGACATCGGGACATTAACTTGATGTTGAGACATTAATGAGACATCGAGACATTAACTTGATGTTGACACATAAACTTGATGTTGAGACATTAACTTGATGTTGAGACATTAACGAGACATCGGGACATTAACTCAATGTTGGGACATTAATGAGACGTCAGGACATTAACGAGACGTTGGGGTATTAACGAGATATCAGGACATTAACTTGATGTTGGGACATTAACGAGGCTTCAGGACATTAATGAGACGTTGGGGTATTAACGAGATATCAGGACATTAACGAGGCTTCAGGACATTAACGAAACATCGAGACATTAACTCGATGTTGGGACATTAACGAGACGTTGGGGTATTAACGAGATATCAGGATATTAACTTGATGTTGGGACATTAACGAGGCTTCAGGACATTAACGAGACGTTGGGGTATTAACGAGATATCAGGACATTAACGAGGCTTCAGGACATTAACGAAACATCGAGACATTAACTCGATGTTGGGACATTAACGAGACGTTGGGGTATTAACGAGATATCAGGACATTAATGAGGCTTCAGGACATTAATGAGATATCAGGACATTAACTTGATGTTGAGACATTAACTTGATGTTGAGACATTAACGAGACATCGGGACATTAACTCAATGTTGGGACATTAATGAGACGTCAGGACATTAACGAGACGTTGGGGTATTAACGAGATATCAGGATATTAACTTGATGTTGGGACATTAACGAGGCTTCAGGACATTAACGAGACGTTGGGGTATTAACGAGATATCAGGACATTAACGAGGCTTCAGGACATTAACGAAACATCGAGACATTAACTCGATGTTGGGACATTAACGAGACGTTGGGGTATTAACGAGATATCAGGACATTAATGAGGCTTCAGGACATTAATGAGATATCAGGACATTAACTTGATGTTGAGACATTAACTTGATGTTGAGACATTAACGAGACATCGGGACATTAACTCAATGTTGGGACATTAATGAGACGTCAGGACATTAACGAGACGTTGGGGTATTAACGAGATATCAGGACATTAACTTGATGTTGGGACAT
>NC_044199.1:35118168-35158168 GCF_900880675.1 Sparus aurata | reverse complement strand
GGTGGTCCAGTTTGATGTTGGATTAGAGTTGATTCAATTAAGGGGACGTTTTATGACCTTGGCGGAGGTATGCACTCTACTGAGTGTCATTCTAGTTCTGTGAGTTCTAGTGTATTCTGGCTTTAATAAGTTGGTTCACGTTGTTGTGACTCGTATTGTTGGATGTGCTGTTCATGTCTCTTCTTTCAGGCCGTCACTGGAGGTTGATCCGTCTGTTAGCAGGATGAAGCTGTCAGCTCGTCTGTCGGCTGACAGGAACAAAAGGTAACTTTGAAGCCTGTGGAACACCTCCATGATACTGTTGTCACACACTGTGTTAATCCACTTAAGCACAAAGTCCATCATCCCTCTGGAGTCAGAAGTCAGGGTTCGCTCTGAGCTGCAGCTGATAAGACTCAGTGCTTACTGGGCAAACTGCATTTTTATACATACCGAGCAGGAACAAAGATGGAGGCGGGCGGCGGTGCCAGCCTCCCCTGAGAGAACTTATCTTTTCCACCCCGCTATACAGTCACTGGTGCAGCCCAGTGAATTAGACGGGGAGACGAATGCTTTCTCTTTTCTCCTTGATATGAAATTCTGTGGACAGAGCTGACAACAGACTGAAGGCTAGAAAAGGCTCGGTGATAAGAACCGACACCCGGCACATGTTCTGCCACTGAGGAGAGCAACGCTCAACAGCATCGTTCTGATGTGTAGGTAGAAAATAAAGATGTTCTTTAGTCCATTTAGCGTAAACAGACAGAACCCATCAGCTGTGAGAGAGAGATGCCATCACATCAACACGATGATGAGCTGCTGATTCTCTCCGCTCCACATCCTCTATTAAAGATGAATGCAATCAGACCCAGCAGCGTCTGGCAGATGGAGACATGCGAGGAGGCCAAGTTCAACATGGCTCCAGCAATATGATGTGAAAGCAGCTGTAAACAGAGCGATGTTTAACTCCTGACTCCACACAGAGAGGTGCAGCAGGTGGAGGTGATGGATGACGAGCCGACACCGTCCCCTCTCATTCTGCCTGTGATTTATCTCAGTGTGAGCTGCAGGCTGTTACACGAGCTTCTACTGAATGTCCAAATGTTTGATGAGAAAAGAGAACTTAACATAAAAGACGGAGCCAAAGGGCACAGACGCACATTTCTGCTGTAATAAAATGCAGTTTAGATTTGGATGGTAGAAGAAGAAATAATGATGGATGTCTCTGCGGCTGAGGCTCGCACAGTTTAAACATCTGTCTTCACTGAACTGTAACCGCCATACAGAGATTTTGTCTGCAGTAGATGAACAGACATCTTTACAACAATGCTGGCAAACATAATGAAACGTGATTGCTCCGCTCATTGCTTCACCAATCAGGACTCAAGATCAATAAAAACATCAAAATCAATAAGTAAATATCTGCAATCCTGCTCTATCCTGCTGCATCAATATCTCCCTGTTTTTAATAGAGTCTGGTTTGTGGTGCAGCGTTTAGAGAACAACAGATCTTAGCTGTGTAGCAGGTAGTTGGGACGACTTAAATTGGAGCTTTTCTGAGTGGAATTTGATTGGATGTTGGTTAGTTGTCAGTTTTTTCAGTAAATTCAATGAATGGTGCTCCATCGTCAGATATCTTCACAACTTTCACCCAAAGTGTTATGAAACAGTTGGTTGGTTGGATCGTCAGCAGTATTACACAAAAACTAGTCATCAGATGTCGTATATTGTATGTTTACACAACAACACTGTTTCATACAACTGTGGTGATAGTGGTGGTCGTTAAAAGTCGTTAACATTACAGTCTTCTATCGTCCATCCTGTGATCTGAGTGCTGCATAAAGTTTAAAATCCAAAGAACAAAAAGCCAGCATAGAGGTAAATGACACCAGACACATGAAGTAGAACCAACACAGAGACACACTGAGTCTGACTGATGAGCTCTAGCATGTCTTGTTGGTAGACGACAGCTACAACATGTTAGCACAATATCTAGAACAATTTCTTCTGAAAGATGCACAGGTAACACGTTCTGCTGTGACCAAATGTGTCTCACCTGCTCAGCTCCTGATAGGACCACATTAAGGGTCTGCACATGATGAAGCAGCTCTGGCTGACTTCCATTAGTAAGATGTATGTTGTCTGAATATACATGTGGGAGACTGTCAGAGATTATAGATGACCTGCAGTGAAGACTGAGACTGATGGAGCTGTTTGATGATGCACGGCTTCATCTTAGTGTCTGATCAGAGC
This sequence comes from Sparus aurata, assembly GCF_900880675.1. NCBI lineage: Eukaryota > Metazoa > Chordata > Actinopteri > Spariformes > Sparidae > Sparus > Sparus aurata. The sequence goes on along the minus strand of NC_044199.1, from coordinate 35,155,936 downwards.
TGAGCCTCCACACACCTCAGCTGACGGCTGCAGAAGGTACAGACTGTATACCAATCTGTACCAGTCTGCACCACTCTGTACCAGTCTGCACCACTCTGTACCAGTCCGCACCACTCTGTACCAGTCTGCACCTATCTGTACCAGTCTGCACCAATCTGTACCAGTCCGCACCACTCTGTACCAGTCTGCACCATTCTGTACCAGTCTGCACCATTCTGTACCAGTCTGCACCTATCTGTACCAGTCTGCACCACTCTGTACCAGTCTGCACCACTCTGTACCAGTCCGCACCACTCTGTACCAGTCTGCACCAATCTGTACCAGTCTGCACCTATCTGTACCAGTCTGCACCACTCTGTACCAGTCCGCACCACTCTGTACCAGTCTGCACCTATCTGTACCAGTCTGCACCAATCTGTACCAGTCCGCACCACTCTGTACCAGTCCGCACCAATCTGTACCAGTCCGCACCTATCTGTACCAGTCTGCACCTATCTGTACCAGTCTGCACCACTCTGCACCAGTCCGCACCAATCTGTACCAGTCCGCACCAATCTGTACCAGTCCGCACCACTCTGTACCAGTCTGCACCTATCTGTACCAGTCTGCACCACTCTGTACCAGTCCGCACCACTCTGTACCAGTCTGCACCTATCTGTACCAGTCCGCACCAATCTGTACCAGTCTGCACCACTCTGTACCAGTCCGCACCAATCTGTACCAGTCCGCACCTATCTGTACCAGTCTGCACCTATCTGTACCAGTCTGCACCAGTCCGCACCAATCTGTACCAGTCCGCACCAATCTGTACCAGTCCGCACCACTCTGTACCAGTCCGCACCTATCTGTACCAGTCCGCACCACTCTGTACCAGTCCGCACCAATCTGTACCAGTCCGCACCTATCTGTACCAGTCTGCACCTATCTGTACCAGTCTGCACCACTCTGCACCAGTCCGCACCAATCTGTACCAGTCCGCACCAATCTGTACCAGTCCGCACCACTCTGTACCAGTCCGCACCTATCTGTACCAGTCTGCACCTATCTGTACCAGTCTGCACCACTCTGTACCAGTCCACACCTATCTGTACAAGTCTGCACCACTCTGTACCAGTCCGCACCACTCTGTACCAGTACGCACCTATCTGTACCAGTCTGCACCTATCTGTACCAGTCTGCACCACTCTGTACCAGTCCGCACCTATCTGTACCAGTCCGCACCACTCTGTACCAGTCCGCACCTATCTGTACCAGTACGCGCCACTCTGTACCAGTCCGCACCAATCTGTACCAGTCTGCACCAATCTGCACCACTCCGCACCAATCTGTACCAGTCTGCGCCAATCTGCACCAGTCTGCACCTATCTGTACCAGTCCGCACCAATCTGTACCAGTCTGCACCAATCTGCACCAGTCCGCACCAATCTGTACCAGTCCGCACCTATCTGTACCAGTCCGCACCTATCTGTACCAGTCCGCACCAATCTGTACCAGTCCGCACCTATCTGTACCACTTTGTTCTCCTTTAGAGTAGAACAAACATGTGGTAACACTAAAACACAATAACCACTTGTGATCAGACTTGAGTTGAGATCAGACACTGTGACTGAGTTTGACACCAAAACAAAGCTGCTTCTTTCAACATGTAAGCTTATGAAAAAGGCTTTTTGGGCCACAGTGCATCACATGATGATGTGATTATAGAGTTTGGCCACCATGAAAACTGGCTTCAGCCTGGAGCTCTTCATGGAGGCTGGACACCAACAATCCCCTGGTAGTCTTTTAGCTACATGGCTATCTGAGCTAACAAGCTAACATTAGCTACAGTCATGGTTAGCGTTACTCAGGTAACAAGCTGCCCCTCTCTGTGGCAGACAGGTATCACATCCATACATATTGCACCTTTAACAACTGTCTTTATTTAGGTTGGACAGCTTGTCGTGAATAAGATCATATAGTGCTTAAAGACAGACGCTGATTCTGCATCACACCTCGGCTATTGTGTAACTGCATGTTCGCAGGCCAGTCTTTCGGTAATCAAACCTCTTGAGAAACTCTATAATCGTGCACTAAAGATCTTAGGCAAGAGGCCGATGAGATCGCATCACTGCGATGTTCTGCGGGACCTGAACATGCTCAGCTTTGATAATTATATAGCCTAATCCAACATTAACTTAATTTACAAATGCTGGCATGGTCAAGCCCCTCAGGTTCTCTGTGACCTGGTTCAACCGATGCAGGCTGTAGGGCGGTCCACTAGAAGAGCTGCTGCAGGGAACTGTAGGGTACCTCACCGTAAAACCTCCTTTGGCCAGTCATCATTCCTTATTAAGGGAGTTAATATATGGAATAGTCTGCCAACCGAGCTCAAGGCCATTCACAGTCATGGACGGTTCAGGAGCAAAATGAAGGAATTCCTAAAAGACAATCAAGTATGTAGCCACATATAGGGAAATGTGGGTGTATTTTAGAGAGAGAGACGGGACTGTGAATTGTGTGTGTGTGTGTGCATGAATGTGTGTACATGCATGTACCTGCATCATGTTAGTTAATTTCTAGGCCAAGATTCAGGGAAAGAGGCCAATATGTTATCATGTTATTTAATATATTCTATGGATGAATGGAGGGATGGATGAATGGATAGGAAGATATTGTTTATGCATTGATGGATAGATGGTTGAGTGGAAGGTTGGATGAATGGATAAGATGTTTTTTAAAAAACAGGTTTTTTGTATGTTATTTTAAAGGCCCCTCTAGGGACGGGCATTGGAAATTAGCTAAGGCTATAAATGCTATGATGCTTTCTGTTGGATTGTTGTACAACCCACATGATCTGTATCTGTCCCTATCAAATAAACCATATACAATACAATACAATACAATACATCAGAATCCAGGAGGGAAAATGTTTAGACTGCAGTTCTGCACAAGCAGCAACTGTTGTGCTGTAAATGTGTGGAACCTGCTGAGAGCACAGACAGATCTAATGTTTTCATTTCATTTCCACTGAAATAACATATTATTATATATTATTATATATTATTATATATGGAGCTGCAGTCTGATGGGCCACACAGAGAAACACCTGAACCCTCCACACAAATGTTTACGGAGATCACTGCCTGTATGTGCCACAACACACCTGTGGTCATCTCCTGACTGCTCACCTGAAAGCCTTCAGCCTCACACACACACACACACACACACACACAGACACACACACACACACACACACACACACACACACACACACACACACACACACACACCTACACACACACACACACACACAATCACACACACACACACACACACACACACACACCCTATAATGGTATTGTTTCCAGACAAATGCAGATCCTCCCTGATATTAGATCAGGTCCAGCTCCATGTGGTGAGCTGTGTGATGTGGAGGCAGAACCACAGAACCGTCCAGCTCAGCCGGTTCCTATAACAACCAACCAGATTAGACTGTCTGTTTGTCAGGAGAGACCCGGAGAGCAGCCACACCATAATCACTTTATACTCATGTGATGCATGCTCACACCATAAACACATATGTGCCTGCACACACACACACACACACACACACACACACACACACACACACACACACACACACACACACACACACAGCTGATGTTTGTCTGAGAACAAAATATTCTAAATGTTGTTCTCAACATGTTTCATTCAAACTTCAACACACAGAATTATTATTTGTAATTAAACTGCAGCGTGCAGCAGTGAAGTGTTGTGTGTTCATCCTGAGCTGTGTGTGTGTGTGTGTGTGTGTGTGTGTGTGTGTGTGTGTGTGTGTGTGTGTGTGTGTGTGATTGTGTGTGTGTGTGTGTGTGTCTGTGTCTGTGTGTGTGTGTGTGTCTGTGTGTGTGTGTGTGTGTGTGTGTGTGTGTGTGTCTGTGTGTGTAACTACACAATGATCTGAGCTGGAATCAATACTGCAGGACAATAAATCCTTCAGGTGGTGAGTGAGTGTTTTATAAAAGCAACATTTCATTGTGGTTTATAATAATCTGTCTTTGTGTTGCACTGCGTTGCTGTCAGATTTGTGCTGCAGTATTTTAATGTGTTTGCAGGCTGGATTATAATTCTGTAAAAACATTATTATATGAATCTGTGGATTTTTTCAGTGTTTCATCCACAAACAGAGATGTTCAGTTTGTGTCACAGAGGAGAGCAGAAGATATTAAAACATGTCTCAAACTGATTAATGATCAAAACTGTGGGTGATTAATATTTGACAACCCATCGATTAATAAAGGATCCATCAGTCTGATTCAGCTCAACTGACTCACACTGCAGCCAAGATTCAGGTTGTTCTTCATCTCTGTCTGCAGATCACCTCCTCCTCCTCCTCCTCTCTGTCCTCCTCCTCTCTGTCCTCCTCCTCTCTGTCCTCCTCCTCCTCCTCCTCTCTGTCCTCCTCCTCTCTGTCCTCCTCCTCCTCCTCTTCCTCCTCCTCTCTGTCCTCCTCCTCTCTGTCCTCCTCCTCTTCCTCCACCTCTCTGTCCTCCTCCTCCTCCTCCTCCTCCTCCTCCTCCTCCTCCTCTCTGTCCTCCTCCTCTCTGTCCTCCTCCTCCTCCTCCTCCTCTCTGTCCTCCTCCTCTCTGTCCTCCTCCTCCTCCTCCTCCTCCTCTCTGTCCTCCTCCTCTCTGTCCTCCTCCTCCTCCTCCTCCTCCTCCACCTCTCTGTCCTCCACCTCTCTGTCCTCCTCCTCCTCCTCTCTGTCCTCCTCCTCCTCCTCTTCCTCCACCTCTCTGTCCTCCTCCTCCTCCTCCTCCTCTTCCTCCACCTCTCTGTCCTCCTCCTCCTCCTCCTCCTCCTCTTCCTCCCCCTCTCTGTCCTCCTCCTCCTCCTCCTCCTCCTCCACCTCTCTGTCCTCCTCCTCCCACCCGTCTGACGGTGTGATGGAGGTCTCTGTCTCCTCATGGAGCTTGACCTCCACCCCTCCTGTCCTCCGTCAGCTCTCTGTGGTCTGTCTCACAGGTGAAGCCTCCGCTGCTGTACAGACTCTTCTCCTCTGATTCATCAGGACTCTCCGTCTCTCATGGCTGTCATCTCCAACAGGATTTCCTCCCACCACAGCCTGAGCTGCTCTTCTTCCCTGTGAAATCCACTTTTCTACTTGATGGTGTTATTTTACAAAAAGCTAATTAATACCTCCTGCATGCTGCTAAACATCTGTAGCGTCTCAGCGCTGATCATCTCCTCTTTTAACCCCCACACCTTCCTCTTAAACCCTGCTAGTCCTCCACGAGGACTCATTATAGTTCTTTATTTCCTCATTAACACTTCATATAAAAGAGTAAAAAGACAAGTGCTCAGGGAGAAAAACAGGTCGTACAAAGAGAAATCGGTATTAAATGACACAAACTTGCATATTTTTCTTAAAACTGATATAAACTAAATTGAGCTTGATGTGAAATCTGGTTGGCTGCATGATGTGTCAATCATCCAGAGGCTGGTGTGTGAGGAGAGAGGGCGGGAACAAGGAGTGTTCAACAACACTGCAGGTATCATTCATACAGAAATACGTAGAGGCTCCTTCTTTGTCCCCAGACTCCCTTAACAAATGTGTCAGTTTAGTGAGTTGTTGAGTTGGAGACACTTTATAAACTCTATGAAACTCTGTCTCTGACTCATTCTGCATTATTTGGACCTTCTTGTTCATTCAGCAAATGTTCTACATGAACTTCTTTCTGTCTTTGAGTAGAAACATGGAGTCTGTTTGTCTCAGTGATGGACGGGTTTGTTTCTCATACAGAGCAGGAAGTGACATCACATCACAGCTGGTCACTCAGACGCAGGTGAATGTGTCCGTGGTCTCAGACATCAGGGCGGGGCCACAGGAGCTTCAGCCCCAGCTGAGCTTTGATTGGCTCCTGAAGTCCCTGGTTTGAATGAGTTCATGACTGATGGTGAATAATAAATGTTGTGTTCAGCTTCTGAATGGTGATTGTGCCTCATGTTGATTTGCTTTATGTTTTCGTGGTCGTTCACATGCATGAGAAGTGTTCAGACTGCAGGAGCTGAGCTGACGGCCCCGCTGTGTAAACCACGGCCTCCTCAGTCTGCCGCACTAATAAGACGGCTGACGTATTGAATGCAGACGGTGTGGATGTGGATTCATGTTCTTTAAGCTGTGTTGAGGCAGCTGCGGTGACTTCACGGCTCATAAAGCAGCGCTGTGAGAATGAATGGAGACACAGAGTGTATCACCTGCAGCCTTAACGACAAACATCGCCTTCACATCTCCAGCGTGTTCAGCCTGCAGCCGATCCGCCTCACGTCCAGCGGATTAAAGATGTGCAGGCCGATAGCATTCGGTCACACAGAATCGGGGGAGGTAGGAATAAAATTGCCTCCAGATCGATGACCTGCTGTCAGACATGACTTGAGTGATCTCGCTCTTTTTCCTGCGTTGAATACCAAAACATGTGGCGGTGCAGACGGCCTCTGCAGGGCGGAGCAGGTGATAAGACGTTTGTCTGCGTTATCCTTGTGTGACCTTGTGCTGCTGTGCAGATACATGAAGACTGATGAGTCGGAACATCAGCTGCTCACACATTTTTCTTTTTGCTATTAAAACTGGAAAACATGTTTGTGATAAGAGAGGCAGCTGATAGAAACTCCATGTGAGGACAAGATAAAGTCCAAATGAAAGCACAGTTTGTCTTCGCTCTCTGCTGGGGCGACTTCCTCAAATACATCATGTTCTGGTAATTGAACTGCAGAACAAAATACCTCTGGAGACACAGGAGAAAGGCTCTGCTGGCTTCAGGCCTCACCTGTCACAAGACATCTGACTTAGAGCTCAGGTGTGGGCGTGTCCCAGTGATCTCCGCCACCGACGACACGTCCTCGTCGACAGTAAGTCGACTGTCTACACGACCGTCGCAGCGTTCAATGGACAGACGTACCGGACCTCCACAGTACCCTCACTGTTTGGTTAGGGTCAGGAAACCTTGTGGTTTGTTTTAAAATAAGGACGTTATTTATGTAACTTCAGTTACGTGATGTAACTTCACTACAGAACCAACTGTTGACTTCTGGTTTCACACATCAGACGTGTCCTGAGTGAAAACACAAACTTCCAGCTCGACTGTCACTCTTCATACTTTTTCACCTGACTTCCTCCTTTGCTGCTGTAATAATCAGGACAGCCACTAGAGGTCTCAGCCAACATTACATGTAAATGTGGGTCGTAATGAGCTGCTTCAGTCGACCCGTCTGGTCACTATGTTGAGACATCAGCACAGTTTCTGAAGTGATCATCAACCATTGTTAGCATGAAGCACAAATGATCTCAAGACCATCAGCATGAAGATCTCCTGCAGCTGCTTCCTGCTTCACTGAGCTGCAACAGCCAGCAGCTACAGAAGCATCAGCAGCAACTCTGCAGGTATAATAATTCAGAATTCACAGACGTTTGAACCCGCTGAGAGCTCAGAAGTGAAGTCTCTCACCCTCCAGGGACCGTCTCTGGTTCTGAAGTTCAACTGAAAGTCCAGAGACGACTGTTGATGAGGTCTGAACAGGAACATTTCACTGAGCCATGTTGTAGCTCCTGGATGCTGTTTGGACATTAGACTTTATGTTTTATAATTAGATTAAATCTAAATGTGAAGGGTTAGGCCTTCAGGGAAAATAGATTGAAATCATCAAAACAGGCAGCCGCCGACAGGTTCTTTGTCCTGCTGCTTCACTGTGATCGTCAGTTTATGAAAGAAGAAACATTTTATTGACGTGCTCGATACGTTTAACCAGACATCAGGACATTTACAGTCTGTAATCTACAGAAGGGTTTGTGGCAACAGAACCAGGATACTTCTGACCACATGTTGGGATATTTACAGCCATGTTTGTGGACCAGATCTCAGATCAGTTCCTAACCCAACCGGAACATTAGCAGTGTTCCGTGTTTATAATAGAAACACATGAGCCACAGAGAGAACGGCGGTCGTGTGTCACGTCTGTAGATCTTTATTTAATCTACAGAACAACATGAAGGAACACGTTGACCCGTCGGGTTCTGGATGTTATTTGGTGTCAGTCAGTCGATGCAGTGAGGAGACATTTTCATTAGGTTCAAATCACACCGACAGCAGTGTGACTGTAACAGGTTCAGACAGCACACTATACCACAGCAACAACTACATATATATCTATATCTATATATATATATATATAGTAGTGACAGATTGTGGACGGTGAGTGCTGATGGTGCAAAGGCTCATGGGAGTGAATTCTCAGGTGCTCATGAGACTGTTGTTGTTGTTGGGATGTGTTTCGTTGTGTTGCTTTCTGTACATGTTCTCAGTGTTGTTGTTGTGTCCTGGTGTGTTCTGAGGATGTGTGATGGTGAAGTGGCATAGACTTAGATTTTGCAGTGTGCCACTGTGGCTGAGTATGATAGGACGGGTGGTGATGTTCATCAAATGTTTAAATGTGTCTGAAGGATGTGAATAAAGTTTCAGTCCGGAGACTTGCTGTGTAAGGGTTAGAGTAAGTTAAAGAAAGTTCACCACAATGTATTTGTTGTTACAGACAGAAGACAGACAGCAGAGTTACTCTCCTTCAGTACATGTTTCCTGTCTGTGTACTCTGAGTATCTGTGTGACTTCTCCTCTCTACATGTGAACTTTCTCCTCCTCACAGCTTCAGAACAGCCTCGTTACTTTAGTTTGATGCATCTGAGGTGAATTCTGGATTCTTGTTATTTCCCAGCATCAGCAGACTGATGTGGACCAATCAGAGCACATCACGCACGGCAGACGCAGCGAGACGAGACAAAGACGTAAAAGCCGTAAGAAGGCGTAAACAGACAGAGAGGGAGACTGGAATGTGGAGAAAAGGCGTGTTAGTGTCTCGTATCTGCAGAGAGTTTCTGATTTTCTCTCTTTGTTGCTGCTCGGGACGCTTTACCAACCCAACATGTGTCTATTTGACGTCCTGGGAATGAGACTCAACAATCAACTGTCTTTGTGGTGCGTTCAGGAACAGCTGGGACAAATCCTACTGATTCTACCTTTAACTTTAATAGTCTTTGCATTCTATTAATATGACGTGAGCTTCAGTTAGCTTTCTGCTGTACGTCTGTCACCAGAGAACTTTTCCTCTCATTAATTACTGCGTTAATGTTTGAGGTGTTTCTGTTAATGAGCTCCGAGAGAAATCCTGACCTGACAAACTTCACAGACGCCCTGACGCCGTCATGTGACTGAAACACAAACATAATGTTTCCTTGAGAGACTGGATGTAAAGTGACCTGGCTGTGAGAGTGGGTTGCCAGGTTGTGGCATCAGTCTGTTATCCTTCCTTCTGTTCCATCTGGCTGTGATTGTGTGGGCGGCTTGTTAAAGTCATTGAGCAGCTCTGTGACGATCAGCATAATGAAGCTTTTAATAAGAACTGTTGATTTTTATTGAAATAATTATTTTACTGATACGTTGTGTGTGTGTGTGTGTGTGTGTGTGTGTGTGTGTGTGAGCAGATAAGAAGAAGAAGAAGATGAAATATTCAGCAGAGATTTTATTTAATATAACTCTGACTCAAACTCTTCAGTCATTATAATCTCATCCCAGTCGTCTGTGCGTTGTTGTTGTTCGTGTCATCCTGCAGTCATATTTAATCATAAGCAGGGATGTTATATGATGTAATAACGTCTACAGACAGCGGAGCGGATCAGAGGGCGGCTCCCTGTGGTGACACCACACCAGACAATGTTTCATCTCAACGTGTCGCACATTTTCTCCTCCGTCATGTCTGAACACAACATACTGGAGTCATCTGAAGTCGTTAAGTTCTGTCTGAATTTCACACTAAACAAAGAAACTCGTTGCGCCCAAATCAACCAAACGACAAAAACACTGATCTCACATCATCAGCGCTCTTCAAAGAAGCTAACTGCTAAAGAAAGCTAACATTAATCACTGAACAGCAACAGAAACGTAACTAAACGAAGACGAGGCGCCATGATCAGCTGGACTAACTGCAGGTCGAGCTCATACAGGCTAACACTGTTAGCTCAGCAGCTCCAGTGAGGATAAATCTGGTCTGAGATCAGGCTGTGACGTGTTCTCTGCTGCAGACTGAGATCACAGCAGACCAGCTGATGGAGACATCTGATTGTTCAGCAGAATGTTGCAACAGAACTGTTCTGTGGACACTTCCCCGACTTTATGGAGGTCCAGACTGAAGTTATAACTTCTGCCTTTGTTGGAACTATTTCAGCTGCAACCTTTAAGATGTGAGCCGGGTGTAAAGTGCATCCTAAATTACATTTGAAGCTGCGTTTGGAGTCACAGCGATGAATCGTTCACACCAGCGTCCCACTGTTTCCATCAGACTTATGAAGCCGACTGTCACACTGTAGTGGTTCTCTGAATCTCAGTCTCTGTGGACACACTTCACGCTCCAGCAGTTAGAAATAATAACGTAGAAAACACCTTTAATCAGCGGTCAATGACTCCTGCTGCTCCTCTTCTCTTTACATCGTCAGAGGAAACTCAATCTGCATCAGCGAGCTCCTCCAGCATCACCATGATGACCAGCTGGGGTTTGTATCCATGTACCTGCCAATCATCATTACGAAGTGTCAAAAAGATGATCAATTATTCTGTTGTGCTCGTGCTCGTAAGAACCCACACAGGGTTTTAATCTCGCACAGAATCACCTGCAGCTCAACAACACAGCTGTCAGCTGTTTGAGGAGAATCACGTGTCTGCAACGTCTTCTCACCACGAGACGAACGCCAGCTTCTTCCTGCCACATGTTCTGTGTTGCTCACACGTTTCCATCCTTCCAGAGGACGTCTGCTGTGAAACCAGCAGCACTCAGATGTAAATGCGGGCTTCCTGTTCCCTGAGCTGTGGTTCTGTAGGAGACGGATCACTGAGGCTGACGGCTGCTGTCCAGTTTCCTGTCTGGTAACTAATCTGCAGCCACGACGCTTCAACTCTGCTGACGCCGTTTCATCTCACGTACCAAGTTTTTCACTTGTAGAAGAAATATGACAAAAGTCCAGTCACAACAGATGGTACCGGTGTGTCTGGCTCACCCGGGCTCGGCCCCGCTTTCAGTGGGAGTTTGTCTTTGGCCACTTTTAATGCTGCCACTCTCAATCTGCCTGCAGAGCTCTGATTGGCTCGGATGTTTAATGATCTTGGGACACGGCCGTCAATCAGATCAGACTAGTTTGAATCAGTAAAACAATGAGATGAAGGCGATGGTTCAAGTGGTTCTGGTGGTTCAGGTGGTTCAAGTGGTTCTGGTGGTTCTGGTGGTTCAGGTGGTTCTGGTGGTTCTGGTGGTTCAGGTGGTTCTGGTGGTTCTGGTGGTTCTAGTGGTTCTGGTGGTTCAGGTGGTTCAAGTGGTTCTGGTGGTTCTGGTGGTTCAGGTGGTTCTGGTGGTTCTGGTGGTTCAAGTGGTTCTGGTGGTTCTGGTGGTTCAGGTGGTTCTGGTGGTTTTTGTCAGTCGGGCTTCAGAGTGGACAGTGAAGGGTCCACATTCATCTGGACCTCCTGCTGTGACGTGTCCTGAGCCTCATCCTGGTGACTGAGTGAGGCTCACTGATGTGATCCTGGAGCTCTGGGGCACTGAGGTATACTCTCTATCAGGCTGTGAGTGTAAAACTGCACACTCTGTGATCAGTGAGCGAGTGAGTGTAAATATTTAACATGACAACAGTCACACGATGAAACGATCCGAGTCCAGAACAGAACAAACAGCAGACAGGAAGCTGCTCTGTGTGGACGAGCAGCAGCTCCTCAGGTGTGATCCTCAGGGCAGGTAAAGAGGACGAGTGTCCTTCAGCCTGATGATCTGATTGGCCCCTCAGATAATTGGTGGCTGTTTGAGGAAACAGAGCGCTGCACTGCGAGCTCAGAGGGACGGTGTCGGCTGAGATCCACTGATGTAGATACATGAGAGCAGGAAGTGTTGGCGTGACGTGTGATTGGCTGCTGCTGCCATCAGACTAAAGAAGCTTATCCTGCCGATCAGGGAACATCTGCCAGGCTCACTGCAGGATGATTTCAAGATTAAAAATCAATTTCTTGCATCAGTTCTTCAGGTAACATCTGCCCTGAAACACACCGGATGAAGAAGGTTAATAAAGATTTCATCTGTCCGACCCTCCGGCCCGATCCGACGGCGCCGTCTGCGTCACCGACTGAACAATGAAAGGAAGGCGGTGAACAGCGAGGCTAAACATCTTGATGTTTTCCTCCCACCTCCTCTCACAGTTTCCTCCTCAAGGCCGTGGTGATAAAATGCAGAGGAGTGTGTGGAGCTGGTGTTAACACAGCCGGCTGCACGCTGACATTCACGTCCTCTGATCGTCTGATTGGCTCTTGACCCTTTTTTCCCAGAAGATGATTGGACTTCTCCCGTTGATGCTGCTGCAAACTAAAGTGGGCTCCTCTCTCAGTCCACTCTGCAGCAATCCCCTGAAGGAATGTGTTCCCTCCGGCCTCTCGTCTCTTCAGCAGAGACAAATCAAAGCTTTTTAAACCCAAATCACAGCAGCAACACGTCGGTTCAGCTGCAGAATCAACGTGAGCGCTCAGGTCGGATTAACTGCCGTGCTCTGTGTGATGTGACAGTGAAGGAGCCGAAGGTTCGTTCTGCAGCTCTCATGGCCGACGTGATGACGTGTGATGACACGTGATGATGCGTGGTGACACGTGATGACGCGTGATGACACGTGATGATGCGTGATGATATGTGATGATACGTGATGATGCGTGATGATGCGTGATGACACGTGGTGACGTGTGATGATACGTGTGATGACACGTGATGACACGTGATGACACGTGATGATGCGTGGTGACACGTGGTGACGTGTGATGATACGTGATGATGCGTGGTGATACGTGATGATGCGTGGTGACACGTGGTGACGTGTGATGATACGTGATGATGCGTGGTGACATGTGATGACACGTGATGATACGTGATGATGCGTGATGACACGTGGTGACGTGTGATGATACGTGTGATGACACGTGATGACACGTGATGACACGTGATGATGCGTGGTGACACGTGGTGACGTGTGATGATACGTGATGATGCGTGGTGATACGTGATGATGCGTGGTGACACGTGGTGACGTGTGATGATACGTGATGATGCGTGATGACACGTGATGATGCGTGGTGACACGTGGTGACGTGTGATGATACATGATGATGCGTGATGATACGTGATGATACGTGATGATACGTGATGACGCGTGATGACACGTGATGATGCGTGATGATACGTGATGATGCGTGATGATACGTGATGATACGTGGTGACGTGTGATGATATGTGATGATACGTGATGATGCGTGATCACCGTGTCGATGAACTTTACGGATCAACAGACTTTTTCTTGGGCTCACTCGTTTCCATCAACCTGAGCGCTGCTGTGTTTAGTGCTGGTTAGCAACTGTTAGCATCAGAGTATAAAATTAGATGTTTGACCTACCTGCCCTACCAGGTAGGGTTTGAAATTTTCCTCTCTTTTACATTTATTTTGTCCCGTTGTTGGCTGCAGCTAAGAAAGAAATAGTTCGTCCCACACATCCAAAAACACAGTGTTTCCCATAGATTTTTTTGTAGCTCTGGTGCTCTGAGTCGGAAACCTAGCAACACTAGGGGAATCCGGGGGCATGTCCCCCCCCGGAAGAAAATTTTGAAAAATAACCCTTTAAATGGTGACTACTGTTGAGATTTTTGAAAAAAAAAAAAAATTCCTTTTTTCAGAATTTCAGAATCAGAATCTAAGACATGAGACAAAATAGTGTAGAAGTTGAAATTTCTGCTTGAAAATATGTGAACCTCTTGAACATTAGAGAACTTTTTAACCATTATTTTCTTTATAATTATATTTTTATGGAAACAATCTGTTTCAGAAGTCAGTGGGCCATATGACATGGAAGATATTGAAAAACTGCAACTATTTTGTATTCATATATTTATGTTAAGTAATTTAACGACGGTCCCTGAATCAGTCTCCAGTCTCCAGTCAGTCAATATCCAACCTAAAACTCACTTCACCCTGGTTTGATGAGTCGCCTGCTGCAGCCTTTGAATAGGATGACGAGGATTTCAGTCACTCAAACGGTGACTTGTAGAAATTATACAAATAACAGTAATGACAATAATAATAGATTTCAAGATAACTTCACTGTGTGTAACTTAAATTCGTCATTCGCCCGTGATATTAAACTGACAGAAATCGTCTTTTTTTTTGCGGCGGCGCTGAAAATCCTGCAGCAGAATGCATATAGGGTAAACACTTACACATCAGATAACCTTCCACAACGATTACAGGCTCTTTGGTGGAGCTCTGCTTTGAATGAAGTTCTGTCGTGACAAATGAATGGACTACGTGAGGAGTGACATGAAGACATGAATCAGAGGCACAAACAACGTTGACAGCGCTGGCCGGTCATTATGTTTACCAATACCGACCCGTGCTTTGCGCAACTTGATACGTTTTTCAAATGTTGAATGACGGTGGACAGCGAGGGACAAATTTGACATTTGAAACGCAATCAGTAGATCTGCTGTAGCTGTAAACTGTCTGTCTTACTGTTTTAGCATTTATGTTGAAAGTTATATAGCAAAGACGGCAAATTTCAGCAGCCTGCCAATGGCGTGTGACCTATTTATTTTACTCGCCAAAACATATTTTTACACGCATTTGGCGAGTGGCGGGTGCCAATTTTAAACCCTGGTTAGCATGCTAACACAAGAAGATGAACACAGTTAATATTTCAGCAGTCAGACATCAGCATGTTAGCTGACTACGAGAGACAGACTCACCAACCTCCTGGAAATGAAAGCGAATGTTTCCTGAAGCTAACGTGTGAAAATCATTTCAGCTTGTTTTCCACAGTTGATTGTGTCTGATTGAATTGGAGCTCAGCTTCCTCAGTCACACGTCAGACACCGGGGACGTGAGCGAGGCGCGCTGCCACCTGGCTCCTCCGGCGCCGAGTGGTTCTGTGAACAGCTTTGGAGGAGGCGGGCGCCTTCCAGTCCGCGCTCAGGGAACAATGCTCCGGCCAGATGTGTGTCACTTGGGACTGACAGTTAATAAATCAATCACTGCAAGTTATCTTAAACACAGTTCCTCATTCATCCGAACGGCTCGACACCTGCTGACGATCCGAGCCGCTAAAGCCTCGTTTGGTCCCCGAGACGACGAAGAAGACGAAGAGCAGGATTTATTTTAAACCTTAAAACCTGTTGCTATACCAACCAGCCGCTGAGTTTATCTGAGCAGCGTCACTGTTTCCAACTGTACAGAGGAAGGTGTGTGTGTGTGTGTGTGTGTGTGTGTGTGTGTGAGTGTGTGTCTGTGTGTGAGTGAGTCTGAGTGTGAGTGTGTGAGGGTGTGTGTGTGTGTGAGTGTGTGTGTGTGTGTGAGTGTGTGTGTGTTTGTGAGTGTGTGAGTGTGTGTGTGAGTGTATGTGTGCGTGTGTTTGTGTGAGTGTGTGTGTGTGTGAGTGTGTGTGTGTTTGTGAGTGTGTGAGTGTGTGTGTGTGTGAGTGTGTGTGTGTTTGTGAGTGTGTGAGTGTGTGTGTGAGTGTATGTGTGCGTGTGTTTGTGTGAGTGTGTGTGTGTGTGAGTGTGTGTGTGTGTGTGTAAGTGTGTGTGTGTGTGTGAGTGTGTGTGTGTGTGTGAGTGTGTGTGTGTTTGTGAGTGTGTGAGTGTGTGTGTGAGTGTATGTGTGCGTGTGTTTGTGTGAGTGTGTGTGTGTGTGAGTGTGTGTGTGGGTGTGAGTGTGTGTGTGTTTGTGAGTGTGTGAGTGTGTGTGTGTGTGAGTGTGTGTCAGTGTGTGTGTGAGTGTGTGTGTGTGTGTGTGTGTGTGTGTGTAGTGTGTCTGTGTGTGTGTGAGTGTGTGTGTGAGTGTCAGGAGCAGCAGACAGATGGATTACATGATGTCACCAGCAGGAGTCTGTGGTCCGACACTGAGCGGCAGGAAACACCTGCTGGGAGCTTCTGCAGGCTGCAGCACTCTGCATTCTGACCTCCACCTGACCTCCACCTGTCCTCCATCTGACCAATCTGCCTCAGAACACATAGATGGATCTTGAATGTTGTGGTTCGGCGGGTTAGGATTTGGAAAAGGAAAAGATTTTTAGGTCTGTTGTGACAAACAGCTGGAAATGTCTGGATGTCTCGTCACTGATGATCCTGATGTGTTCCCACAAACACTGGCAGATGTCCAACATCTGGTCCAAAACATCCGGCTTTGGTTGCTGCACACAACCTCAACATTTACCCAATGACCCGATGACCCAACAACCCAACAACCCAACGTCTTATCAGTGGGTGAGGCCCACAGGTGGGTGAGGCCCACAGGTGGGTGAGGCCCAGAGGTGGGTGAGGACCAGAGGTGGGTGAGGCCCACAGGTGGGTGAGGCCCACAGGTGGGTGAGGCCCACAGGTGGGTGAGGACCACAGGTGGGTGAGGACCAGAGGTAGGTGAGGCCCACAGGTGGGTGAGGTCCAGAGGTGGGTGAGGACCAGAGGTGGGTGAGGACCACAGGTGGGTGAGGACCACAGGTGGGTGAGGACCACAGGTGGTTGAGGACCACAGGTGGGTGAGGACCAGAGGTGGGTGAGGCCCACAGGTGGGTGAGGACCACAGGTGGGTGAGGCCCACAGGTGGGTGAGGCCCACAGGTGGGTGAGGACCAGAGGTGGGTGAGGCCCACAGGTGGGTGAGGCCCACAGGTGGGTGAGGACCACAGGTGGGTGAGGCCCACAGGTGGGTGAGGACCAGAGGTAGGTGAGGCCCACAGGTGGGTGAGGTCCAGAGGTGGGTGAGGACCACAGGTGGGTGAGGACCACAGGTGGGTGAGGACCACAGGTGGTTGAGGACCACAGGTGGGTGAGGACCAGAGGTGGGTGAGGCCCACAGGTGGGTGAGGACCACAGGTGGGTGAGGCCCACAGGTGGGTGAGGACCACAGGTGGGTGAGGACCACAGGTGGGTGAAGACCACAGGTGGGTGAGGACCAGAGGTGGGTGAGGACCAGAGGTGGGTGAGGCCCACAGGTGGGTGAGGACCACAGGTGGGTGAGGCCCACAGGTGGGTGAGGACCACAGGTGGGTGAGGACCACAGGTGGGTGAAGACCAGGTGGGTGAGGACCACAGGTGGGTGAGGACCAGGTGGGTGAGGACCACAGGTGGGTGAGGACCACAGGTGGGTGGGGACCAGAGGTGGGTGAGGACCAGAGGTGGGTGAGGACCACGGGTGGGTGAGGACCACAGGTGGGTGAGGCCCACAGGTGGGTGAGGACCACAGGTGGGTGAGGACCACAGGTGGGTGAGGACCAGGTGGGTGAGGACCACAGGTGGGTGAGGACCAGGTGGGTGAGGACCACAGGTGGGTGGGGACCACAGGTGGGTGAGGACCACAGGTGGGTGGGGACCACAGGTGGGTGAGGACCACAGGTGGGTGGGGACCAGAGGTGGGTGAGGACCACAGGTGGGTGAGGACCAGGTGGGTGAGGACCACAGGTGGGTGGGGACCACAGGTGGGTGAGGACCACAGGTGGGTGGGGACCAGAGGTGGGTGAGGACCACAGGTGGGTGGGGACCAGAGGTGGGTGAGGACCAGAGGTGGGTGAGGACCACGGGTGGGTGAGGACCACAGGTGGGTGAGGCCCACAGGTGGGTGAGGACCACAGGTGGGTGAGGACCACAGGTGGGTGGGGACCACAGGTGGGTGAGGACCACAGGTGGGTGGGGACCACAGGTGGGTGGGGACCAGAGGTGGGTGGGGACCAGGTGGGTGAGGACCAGAGGTGGGTGGGGACCAGAGGTGGGTGGGGACCAGGTGGGTGAGGACCAGAGGTGGGTGGGGACCACAGGTGGGTGAGGACCAGGTGGGTGAGGACCACAGGTGGGTGAGGACCAGGTGGGTGAGGACCAGAGGTGGGTGGGGACCACAGGTGGGTGAGGACCAGAGGTGGGTGAGGACCAGGTGGGTGAGGACCACAGGTGGGTGGGGACCAGAGGTGGGTGAGGACCACAGGTGGGTGGGGACCAGAGGTGGGTGAGGACCAGAGGTGGGTGAGGACCACGGGTGGGTGAGGACCACAGGTGGGTGGGGACCACAGGTGGGTGAGGACCAGAGGTGGGTGAGGACCAGGTGGGTGAGGACCAGGTGGTTGAGGACCACAGGTGGGTGAGGACCACAGGTGGGTGAAGACCAGGTGGGTGGGGACCAGGTGGGTGCGGGCCACAGGTGGGTGCGGACCACAGGTGGGTGGGGACCACAGGTGGGTGGGGACCACAGGTGGGTGAGGACCACAGGTTGGTGGGGACCACAGGTTGGTGGGGACCACAGGTGGGTGAGGCCCACAGGTGGGTGAGGACCACAGGTGGGTGAGGCCCACAGGTGGGTGAGGACCACAGGTGGGTGAGGACCACAGGTGGGTGAAGACCAGGTGGGTGAGGACCACAGGTGGGTGAGGACCAGGTGGGTGAGGACCACAGGTGGGTGAGGACCACAGGTGGGTGGGGACCAGAGGTGGGTGAGGACCAGAGGTGGGTGAGGACCACGGGTGGGTGAGGACCACAGGTGGGTGAGGCCCACAGGTGGGTGAGGACCACAGGTGGGTGAGGACCACAGGTGGGTGAGGACCAGGTGGGTGAGGACCACAGGTGGGTGAGGACCAGGTGGGTGAGGACCACAGGTGGGTGGGGACCACAGGTGGGTGAGGACCACAGGTGGGTGGGGACCACAGGTGGGTGAGGACCACAGGTGGGTGGGGACCAGAGGTGGGTGAGGACCACAGGTGGGTGAGGACCAGGTGGGTGAGGACCACAGGTGGGTGGGGACCACAGGTGGGTGAGGACCACAGGTGGGTGGGGACCAGAGGTGGGTGAGGACCACAGGTGGGTGGGGACCAGAGGTGGGTGAGGACCAGAGGTGGGTGAGGACCACGGGTGGGTGAGGACCACAGGTGGGTGAGGCCCACAGGTGGGTGAGGACCACAGGTGGGTGAGGACCACAGGTGGGTGGGGACCACAGGTGGGTGAGGACCACAGGTGGGTGGGGACCACAGGTGGGTGGGGACCAGAGGTGGGTGGGGACCAGGTGGGTGAGGACCAGAGGTGGGTGGGGACCAGAGGTGGGTGGGGACCAGGTGGGTGAGGACCAGAGGTGGGTGGGGACCACAGGTGGGTGAGGACCAGGTGGGTGAGGACCACAGGTGGGTGAGGACCAGGTGGGTGAGGACCAGAGGTGGGTGGGGACCACAGGTGGGTGAGGACCAGAGGTGGGTGAGGACCAGGTGGGTGAGGACCACAGGTGGGTGGGGACCAGAGGTGGGTGAGGACCACAGGTGGGTGGGGACCAGAGGTGGGTGAGGACCAGAGGTGGGTGAGGACCACGGGTGGGTGAGGACCACAGGTGGGTGGGGACCACAGGTGGGTGAGGACCAGAGGTGGGTGAGGACCAGGTGGGTGAGGACCAGGTGGTTGAGGACCACAGGTGGGTGAGGACCACAGGTGGGTGAAGACCAGGTGGGTGGGGACCAGGTGGGTGCGGGCCACAGGTGGGTGCGGACCACAGGTGGGTGGGGACCACAGGTGGGTGGGGACCACAGGTGGGTGAGGACCACAGGTTGGTGGGGACCACAGGTTGGTGGGGACCACAGGTGGGTGAGGCCCACAGGTGGGTGAGGACCACAGGTGGGTGAGGCCCACAGGTGGGTGAGGACGGGATGTGACTCATGATTACAGACGCTGTCTCACCTCGGGGGTAATGAATGAAGCCACAGCAGCCTTTGTGTTGGCAGGCTGCAGCCTCAGAGGCTGTGAGAGGACCTGAGCTAGAAAAGCTCATAAATAATGTATTTTCTCCTTCTGACAGCCAATTACAGCGAAGCTCGGGATTAATTGGAACTGACCCGTTAGCTAAATGTAAGAAGTGGTTCGGCCCGTGAAGAACGAGCAGGAGGAACAAATGTGTGCAGCGACTCATTACAGCATTCAGCTGCTCAGCTCCAGTTAATGATCCAATTCATCTCCAGACAGACGAGTCAGGGGACAGAGACAGACAGGATGTCTCACTGCCGTCCTGTCTGTCTCTCTGTGGGGGCGGAGCCTCCTGAGAGACAGACAGGATGTCTCACTGCCGTCCTGTCTGTCTCTCTGTGGGGGCGGAGTTACAGCTGGTTCAGAACTCTGTCCTTAGAGACCAGTTTGAGACACAGGTCCACATCTGTCAGCCTGAAACCACCGACTCTTTAACAGTAATCATAACGGTCTCATAACTCTGCTCATGTTCAGCTCACGAGGCCCGGCTGGGAGCAGATTGGGTTCAGGCTGTGGAGTGTATCACCTGCTTGATAAATCCTCCCACCTGCAGCACATCGCCCATCAGCTGTGCACCATAATGACACAAACACCGTCTGTGCTGAAGCTCCTTCATTGATAAAAAGCCATGAAATAAACCCAGAACACGAGGAGACAACACGAGACGCGAGACGCGGCAGGCTGCAGAGCGTTTACAGGTTCATCATGGAGTTCAGTGAAGCGCGACGAGTCGGCTGCTCGCTGTGAAATGTTCATTCAGTCTGTTCTGGTTCTGATTGAAGAGGCTGCTCCACCTTCAGTCGTTCATCTGCTCTCTGAGCTTCACCTCACTCTGTTTTCTTCTTCACATGTTCAGACAGAACAAGGTTCCGCCACAGGCCAGCGCTTTATTAATGGTTCATAAATCATTTATAATGCTCCATGGATCAGCTATAAGTTATTGATAAGAACGACTTTGAGTTGCCAGGTTGTGAGCAGGTGTTAACTTATCAGAGATGTCACGTTTCTCCAATCACACGCTTTGATTAAAACAGTCAGACTGTCACATGTGGATCAGCGAAGATCAGCAGATCTTTGTTTCATGTCCTGATCAACAACGACAGCTCGACTCTATTCTGACGTCTCAGTTCAGATAATATTCACCAGAGTCGACAACAAACAGCAGCCGTCACAGCGCCAACAGCGAACCACAAAACAGAGAAATTCAGTTCAGAGTGACTGTGTCCAGAGTGAACCCTCTTCACAGACCAATCAATAAAGGATCTCTGAGTGAGAAAATAAACCAACATGTCCGACGCTGTCAGAGTTTCCTCCAGTCAGCTGATCGTCTTCATCACACAGGAGAGGAGACTGGAAGTGACGCCGCAGGCTAACGCTGAGCTAGCCGCATGCTAATGCTGAGCTAGCTGTGTGTCTTTGTTTTTGCCTATTTGATCAGAGTGAGAGACTCTCAGGTGTAAACAGACACCTGAAGAGAAATCACCTGAATCACACGCATGAAAACCAGAACATGTGATCACGTGTAGAGCATGAAAATCATAACAGAGTTATTATTGTTCTTTGTTCAGTTCTGGTTTCAGTCTCTTGGTTATTTAATATCCAAAAAAATATGAATATTAATGTTTTCCCTTTAAACTGCCTGAACAAGAGAGTCAACATGGACCTTCATTGAATATGCAGTAAAATGGAATCAAACTACTTTCAGCCAATCAATCAAACATTTCTGAAACAAAGAGGCGCTGAGGTGAATCACCGCCCAGTCAGGTTTCTGCACACGGAAATGTCAGCGAGCCTGCAGGAGGTTTTACTCAGCCTGTTACACCACCTGTACCTGAGCCTCCCGCAGTGAGCCGCCTCTATTACCAGCTTTGGTTTCACCTTCAGCAGACTGACTGACTGCAAGGTTTTACCCACAATCCCTCTGTTCCTGAGTCAGAGAAGCCATAAAGGTCATGAAGGAAACGACTTCCTGTCTCATCACAGCTCCACATTATCCAACCAGCATACACGCTGTCAGTGTGTCTCTGCAGACATGCTGAACCTTTACGCTGCTTCAGGTCCAGTTCATGTTGTGATGACACTGTGCTGATGCTCCGGCTGGTTCTGTTTCCATGAACACAGCTGGAAAATATTAATTCTTCTCATGAAAAATATCTTTATTTGTCACCATGAACACATCTTTGAATATCGTGATGCCCTGATAGAAAAACACCCAGTTTTTGTCTCCACAAATGCAGCTGGAAAAAATACCTGTTGTTTTCCCACAAACGGGTGGAAAACATCCCGACGTCTCTTCAAAGTGTCTGAAAGTCTGAAAGTAAACTGTCAGTATGTGATGGTGACGGGCTGAAACCTGTCTGCTGTCTGTCACATGTTGTGTTTCTATATCTTCATGTAGCGACCAGCTGAACACGAACAGCAACGCTTTTCTGCATTAATTCAATAAAGCGAACCACGTCGGCTCCAGTATTAATAAAATGGGACCTGGAAGCCTCCCCAGACCCGGACAGACCCAGACAGACCCAGACAGACCCGGACAGACCCTGACAGACCCAGACAGACCTGGACAGACCCTGACAGACCCTGACAGACCCTGACAGACCCAGACAGACCCTGACAGACCCTGACAGACCCTGACAGACCCTGACAGACCCGGACAGACCCTGACAGACCCGGACAGACCCGGACAGACCCGGACAGACCCTGACAGACCCGGACAGACCCGGACAGACCCGGACAGACCCTGACAGACCCGGACAGACCCTGACAGACCCAGACAGACCCGGACAGACCCTGACAGACCCGGACAGACCCGGACAGACCTGGACAGACCCTGACAGACCCTGACAGACCCGGACAGACCCTGACAGACCCGGACAGACCCTGACAGACCTGGACAGACCTGGACAGACCCGGACAGACCCGGACAGATCCTGAACCCTCAGTCACGCAGAGCCATTGTTCGTCTGTGGAGGGATCAGGGAGCAGCTCACTGAGGAGTTGTCGACTCATTAGAGCTGCAGGATCCGATCAAGCTGCGCTCACATTTATACAAATGGAGCCTTCCAGAGGCTCAGCGTGCGTCGGGGAGGGCTGACCTTGATGAGCGACGCTGAAATGGTGTTTCACAACAAAGCTCTGCTGCAGCAGCACCGCGAGTCTTTGAGCTGACTATTAGAGAGCCATTTTCTATAATACACTTTACAAGCAGGAACAGGCGGCCGGACTAAGTGCAGAGCCGGAACAACAGATTACAGACAACATGTCGGCCGAACACAGAATACATCTGAGCTGTTGTTTCCAGGTCAGTGACGGAGCTGCTCCGTCAGTCTACAGCCTGTTCAGCAGCATCAGCATTCATTTTAAGGTCTTCTTCATCCTTCAAATAAAAAACAACCCAACAACAAACGCTGCTGTGGTGAAGATGATCTACGACAGCAGCTGCTGGAACAACAACACTCAGTCTGCGTCTCAAAGTTTCTCCACAGCCGTCAAACTCGTAACATCATGTAGCAGCTCAGACAACATCAGGCTCACATTAACCTACAGCTGTGTCGTAACATTAGCAGGCGCTTAAAGCGTCCTGTACGTCTGGACTAACACAGGTTTGTCTTGAGCACAAGATCTAATCTCGTCCCTGTCCTGAGGAGACTGTTGGTTCAGGTCAGGTATCTTTAAACGACTCCATCTGTGATAAACATGAGAACATTTGTCTTCACACAGAAACGATGAAGGACTCTGATGTCCACATGTCGACGTGACGTCAGCTCAGCAGCAGATTGTGGTGCAGATATACTGCGAAGGTCTTACAGGAACATGAAACACTCTGCATGTTCTTATTTAAACTCAGTGCTCCTTCAAATCATCACTGATCCTGACAGATGAATTGTTCTACAAAGATTAAACTGTCTCGCTTATAGAAATAAATGAATGTCAGTGCACTTCATCACTGCGGGGCTTTAATCCACACGACCTCTGACCCTGTCACTGTCACACTTCAGGCTCCTGTGGTTGTGGCCCACCGGGCCGCCGGTCGGACCGCTGTCACTGAACGATCCCTCACGCGCTGAACACTTGTTCATGTCGTCTGTCTGTCTGTCGGACCATCTGCTGCCAGTCCTCTGAGGTCAGAGCGGTCCGGACTTCTGCAGAGACCTGATAGAAGTCCTGCAGACACCCAGCAGCAGAGGTCCAGTAGAGCCTGTCAGCTGTGTGTCTGTCAGGATGTGATGGATTCAGTTCTTTACCCTGAGAGACGACTCATGGATGATTCAAACGGCCGGGCAGCTCTTTATTTATCACACTTGATGTTCTGGATATCGACTGCTTCCCCTCTGCGTCAGAGCTCAGCGGATCAGACCAGAGTCCCACTCGCTCTGAAAGATAAATCAGACGGTTGGTACGAGCTGCACATGTTACGTGATCGTCCGTCACCGACCAGACGTCTTCTTCTCTGACTTCACTTTACAGAACCTCAGTGACGGACTGGTTGATCCTGCTGATGTGAAACCTGTCCTGCAGATTTCATTCACTAATGGCTGCAGCTCTGGACAGAAATCCTCTGGCTGCTTAAATTTAAAACATACGACATGTTACACAATCCTCTAATCCTGCTGCGCTGGATGAATGAGGAGCTTTACATAAGAGACAAAACTCCACATTCATCCAGTGAAACATCAAGTGTTTCCTTCCCGTCCTGTTCGACACATTTTGCGTCCGTACGATTGTATTTTTATCTCCGTGTCCGTTCCGCCTACAGAACGTGAGGCAATATTCCCATTTCTCTCTGTAAATACTCCTCCACGAGACACTCTGGTATTTAAAAACTGCTGTGAGATTTTATTTGGCTGAAAGTTATTTCACTTTTAGTCACAGACGTGTGAGCGGTCGGCCCACTCTCTCCGGACACCGCCGGCCAGCGCCGAAGCGAGCGATCGATGGGAGCTACGAGGACGGAGTGTTCACTGAACCCTCCAGCAGCAGCACTAACCAACAGCCACGTCATGAGTGAGAACAGGTGAGAACAGAGAGAGATGAGGAGCTGCAGGGAGTCACAGCTCTCAGTCTCTCAGCAGCAGTTGTGAGAAGCGTCGCTGCCTCCTGAACGATCGTCGGGAGCTGTGTGGGATCTCTCTGCTGTCAGGTTCACTTCTCCACCTGGTGGGATGACAACAAATGCTAATCGAGTGGAGACGAGTGAAGAGCTGCAGCTTTTGTTCCCACTCTGAGGTTCACATGTCCCTCTGGTGGAGGGCTGGAAGGTAACTAAGTACATGTACTCAAGTGCTGTACTTTAGAGAACCCTGTAAACCACAGGGTTCACCATCTGTCAGAACCTGCTGAGAGTTATGGTGACAGCAGGCAGGAAGTCACACCCAAACAACAACACAACATCCACTTGATTTTCAGAATAAAACGGCAGACTGAGAGCAGCACTACAGTCCATCAGGACAACTGTGACATCCTGTTTCCAGTTCTCACAACAACAGCGAGTGTAACATCAAAATAAAATGCTGATAAGAGAAGTGACCCTGAGGAAAAGACGACAGCTCGTCTGTTTTACAGAAACATCACTCAAAACTCCACTTTACCATAAATACAGAGATTCGTCAGCTTAAATCAGCGCTGTGTGAACGTCTTTGTTAAAGCTTGAATGTAACAACATTTGCTCCTATGTAAAGTCCACAGCTGCAGGTTCTGGCTCTGAGTGCTCCTGCACACGATCAATAGATCCGACAGGAAGCTGAGTGCTGATTGATTTAAAGCTGCTGCAGTGAAACTCTCTCTACAAACTTATTACCTGATGATTTACTGCACCGGGTGCGTTCTGCCTGGATTAATCCACCAGCAACACTTCTTCAGTGGTGCTGGTGAGATGTCACACAGCTGACGGAGGTCAGGGTGGAGGTTCTGATGTGACACACTGTGTTCTCCTGCTGTGTGAACCGGGCCGACCGTATCGACAGTACCCCACTTGGCCGGAGAACAATAGTGAGATTGTAAAGATCCTTTCTCCATCAGAGGAAGTGAGGCGCCGCAGTGACCTTTCACAACAAAATACCTGGAGGGAGCTTGAAAGGATTGATCAGGACTGTGTTGTACAGCGACTCAGGGATTTGGCTGTGATCAGACTCAGAGGAGACGCGGCCCGATGGAGCGACGTGGTTCTGGTTGCTGCGACATCAGTTAGCAGCAGATCAGCTGTGATGTGTTCAGGGATCATCTCCACACTTTGTTCCATCAAACGCACGCTCAGTCACACACGGTGTTCACGCGGCTCAGGGATTTACATTTAAAGGCTTATTGATGTTCTATGATGCACTCGGAGGTGACTGCTCTGCTAATGCACAGGAGAAAGTGTGAAGGCGTGCGGTCGTTATCACGTTAGAGGAGCTGCAGACGCCTCAGAGAATCAAAGGAAACAGGAAGTTCAGAGCCGCTCGCCATCGACTTCTACACATCTGAACCAAACAATACAAATGAAGACGAGCGGCCGCGTGACTGATGGAGGCTCGCTGTCAGATATCTAATCGAAGTAACGTGAAAAGAATGCACTCAGTGAGATTTGATGGATTTTCTCAAGTAAGAAGAGACGGCGAAGCGTTTTTCTCTCTGCGAAGAACGAAACGCACCAAACGTCTCTCGAGTGATTTCCCAGCATGCACTGAGAGACGCAAAAGCAATTAACGCCGTGTTCAGACCGTTTTATAATCTGTCCTCACAGAACTGAGTGTGTTTCACCTGAACCACCACTGACCCAATCACACAACAGCACCAGACTCCATTAACAAATGTAGTGATTTTAAGAGTTGTTGAGTTAAACAAACTTTATAAACTCTGTCTCTGACTCATTCTGCATTATTTGGACCTCAAGCTGTAAAAACTGAAGGAATACATGAAGCATGATTCAGTATAAGAGAACATCTCTAAACTCCTTCAGAGTCGGAGACGGCGTAAAGGGACATTTCACCGTCTGTTCTAATGAAAATGAGGATGTTGGTTGTGTTCTGTGAGCAGGATCATCGCTCCGGTTCTTTAATGGTGTTCAGTTCTTTTACCACCAACGTGTTTCTGGTGATGAGCGGTTCTGTTCAGTTAGAACTCCTCCTCACACACACTGGAGGCAGTGAAGTAACACCATCAGAACCGCCCCTGCAGTTATTGATAAAGTGGACTTTGATGGGAAAATGTAATTTTTCTCTGAGATGAGTCAGGCTCTGGTTCTGCCAGCAGCGGGCCAGTCATGGGTCTTTATGTAAGCTCTTTATTGAGCCTGTGTTTAAACTAAATGTGAAGTTAATGCAGAACGCCACAATTACATTTCACGCTGAGAGAAGAGCCTGATGTGAAACTCTGTGCTGTTAGTTTCACCTCCCGTGTTAACGGCTGACGAGACTTTCATCGTCTCGTTTAACCTCCACTGATATTTCATCAAACACACTGTGATGTGAGCGTTCTACAGTTTACTGTCGTTTCACTGCCGAAAAAACACCAAGAAAGGTTTTCACATAGCTGCAGTTTATCCCAGACAGCAGAATGTGGACGCCTGCTGGCTCTGACGCCGTTTCTTCTTCTTCTTCTTCTTCTTCTTCTTCGACTGATCTTCTCTAACTCACACAACACACACCTGTCACTCCTGCTGGCCGGGCTCAGTCCTGTCAGATGTTCAGATATCACCCGTTTTATTTTAAAGTTTTAATCTTTCAAACATTCTAGTCTCGTCATCATCAACAGTTCTGTGTGTTACAGTCACAGTTAGTGTTGAATGACGTCACCTCACAGTTTCTGAGAGTAAAGTGTGAATAAATGTTTGAACATCTGCTGCTGTCGTACAGACTTCAGGAGCACAGAGGTGGGAGAGGAAGTCTCACAGTGATGATGTCATTAACAGGTCCAGTCAAACCCAGTGTCACAGACTGATGACATCATCATGTTTCATGGACAGATTTATTTGATTTGACTGTTTCAGTTGAACTTTGACCTCAGAAAAGTGTTGAAATCATGAGTTTGAACGCTCTGAGCTCAAAGTCAGGTGGAGGACACTGACGAGTCTGCTGATTATTCCTTCCTGATGAATTGATCGGCTGTTTGGTGTCTTTAATGAGATAAACTGTTGATCAGTGTTTTGTCCTCAGAGATCTTCAGTTTACTGTCAGAGACACCAGAACATCAGAAACACGCTGAAACTTCCATTGTTTCTGTAAGTAATGACATCACAACCATGTGAACCTGATCCACTCCTGGTACCACCGGGTCCTCCTGCAGCTAGCACCGAGGTCAGACTTATCTGCACCAATCAGAAGCAGAGCAGCTGTTCTGAGGTCAGCCACAGAGGCCGATCCTCTGACATCATCACAGTCGTGCTCCCAGTGATGAACCTTCATCCTCCTCGTCCTCCTCACCGCCAACATCGTCACAGCTCCATGGAAACAAACGAGATTTCTGTAGCTTCACTTCTGTGTGATTATAGATTATAATCTATACACATAATCTATTAGACTGCTGTCAGGAGGACACACACACACACGCACGCGCACACACACACACACACGCACGCACACACACACACACACACGTACGCACACGCACGCACACACACACACACACACACACACGCACGCGCGCACACACACACACACACACACACACACGCACGCACACACACACACACACACACACACACACTCCTCTCCACCTAAAGGAAATGAAATCCACTTCAGCAGATAACACAGGAAACACTCACAACACCTCCAGGAGGAAATCATCCTGCTGCTGCTGGACCAGCTGTGTCTCTGTCTGTCTGTCTGTCTGTCTGTCTGTCTGTCTGACTGTCTGTCTGTCTGTCTGTCTGACTGTCTGTCTGTCTGTCTGTCTGTCTGTCTGTCTGTCTGTCTGACTGTCTGTCTGTCTGTCTGTCTGTCTGTCTGTCTGTCTCTGTCTTGTTCTGGATGGATGGATGGATGGATGGATGGAGCAGAGGTGGAGCAGAGTCCAGCTTCTTCCTCTCAGGTCGTCTCAGACGCAGGTGTTGAGCTCAGACGTACAAACAGTCCACAGAGACTCAGAACCGACACGTCTGTAGAACTGCGACACGATTGCACATCAGGTCACCTACAGACACACAGTATCTGTGACCACCTGTCAGCTACATGTGTGGAGCTGCAGCAGAGACTAGGATCCTGGTTGAGTCCAGTCGAGTCAGAACCAGAACTTTCTTCTCTCGTTTTATAGACACAGAGAAACACAGCTGTTTGTGAGCAGATGTGTTGTGTATGCAAGAACACCAGAGGAACCGCTAACTGCTGCGAACTGTGGCTGCTGTTAGCTAGTTAGCTCAGTTAGCACAGGAGCTTTGGACCAGGATGGAGCGGTGCTAGCTGGATAGCATGCTAACTAGGCAGATATCTCTGCAACACAGATGTCAAAACTGTTATTTCTTCATATTATTTTTAAAGGCTTTCATGTTTTATCTTTACAGCAGCTGCACTCACCACTAGAGATAGTAAAACAGGCTCACACACACACACACACACACACACACACACACACACACACACACACACACACCTGTAGAAAATATTCTGGTTTGACTTTTTCCACCAGCGAGTTTCTAAAGTTTGTGTGTTTGCTGCTGAGCAGGTTGATCAGAAGTTATTAACAGGACAAAGTGATGTGATGTTAATGTCTCTACATGTGACTATGATCATTACAGCAGTCAGGGAGATTGAATACACAAAGACGAGATATTTAATGTTCAAACTGATGAACTTTACTGTTTTTGTGCAGATATTCATTCATTTTTTTATTGGATGCCTGCAACACGTTCCACAATAGCTGGGACAGCGGCAACAAAAGTTGAGGAATGCTTAAAAAACACCTGTTTGGAACATTCCACAGGTGAACCGGTTAATTGGAAACAGGTGAGTGCCATAATTGGATATAAAAGGAGCGTCCCTGAAAGGCTCAGTTATTCACAAGCAAGGATGAGGCGAGGTTCACCACTTTGTGATCAACTGCGTGAGCAAATAGTCTTACAGTTTTAGAACAACATTTCTCAACGTACAATTGCAAGAAATGTAGGGATTTCATCATCTACAGTCCGTAATATCACAAGATTCAGAGAATCTGGAAAAATCGCTGCACGTAAGCAGCGAAGCCTCAAACCAACATTGAATGTCCGTGACCTTCGATCCCTCAGACGGCACTGCATTAAAAACCGACATCATTCTGTCGAGGATATTACCACATGGGCTCAGGAAAACTTTGGAAAACCACTGTCAGTTAACACAGTTTGTCGTTAATCTGCAAGTTAAAACTCTACAATGCAAAGTGAAAGCCAGATATCAACAACACCCAGAACCACAGCCGGCTTCTCTGGGCCGAGCTCATCGCAGACGGACTGACCAACAGTGGAAAAGTGTGCTGTGGTCTGACGAGTCCACATTTCAAATTGTTTTTGAAATCATGGACGTCGTGTCCTCCGGGCCAAAGAGGAAAAGGACCATCCATACATGCTGAAAGGGACATACAGGTTTTGGAACAACATATGCTGCCATCCAAGCAACGTCTTCTTCAGGGACGTCCCTGCTTATTTCAGCCAGATGATGCCGAGACACATTCTGCACGTGTTAGAACAGCGTGGCTTCATAGTAAAGAGTGCTGGTACTAGACCGGCCCGCCTGCAGTCCAGACCTGTCCCCCATTGAAAATGTGTGGCGCATTATGAAGCACAAAATACAACAGTGGAGGCCTCAGACTGTAGAGCAACTGAAGCAAGAATGGGAAACAATTCCACCTACGACACATCGACAATTAGTGTCGTCAGTTCCCAAACGCTTGCTGAGTGTTGTTAAAGGACAGTTGATGTAACACAGCGCTACATGCTGCTGTTGCAGCTGTTCTGGAACATGTTGCAGAAATCAAATTCAAAATGAGTGAATATTTGCAAAAAAAACAATAAAGTTTATCAGTTTGAACATTAAATATCTTGTCTTTGTAGTGTATTCAATTGAATATAAGTTGAAAAAGGATTTGCAAATCATTGTATTCTGTTTTTATTTACATTTTACACAACATCCCAACTTCATTGGAATCAGGGTTTGTAGAAGAAGGAAGTGAGTGTTTGTCTTCTGCTGGATGAAAACAGTTAAACTCATGCGTGCAGAGTGAACGAGCGAGGATGAACTCTGAGGACGGACACAGTGCATGTGTGGCTTTATCATTACATAATGTGCTTAGTGGAGGAGGGCGGAGGCAGCGTGTATCTGACGGAGCAGCAGCAGTAATAATGAGGCGTGATGTGAACAGGCTTTGTTAGTCACTCAGAGACAACATGGACCACAGTGACTCACTACGACTGCAGGACACATCATCGCTGCAGGGGACGCGTCTCTGGAACGGGTCTGCAGGTGCTACTGGTGTGTGAGAGGCAACAGATGGACACACACACACACACACACACACACACACACACACACACACACACACACTTCCTGCTCTTAAAGCAGATCACCCCATTGGTTGATACACGGTTGGATAAGTCAGAGTGTGTCAGAAAGCACTGAATGAATGATGAGCTGTGATTGTGTACGAGGGGGATATCATTATTATATTATCATCATCATCAGGTGTCTGTGGAGCTGCTCTCTCGGCACTGTTAGCTTCAGCAGCCGACCCAGATTCAAGTCCGGTTGGAGTCGAGTTCTGAACAGTTCTGAGGGGCAGAGTGGGACGGAGGGTCTGTCGTCAGAACTGGAATTTAATATTGATAATGATGTTTCCATTCGTGTATAATCAGCTAAAACCTGAACAGCTTTTGTATCTTCAGAAGAAACAGCTCGAGGTCCAGAACCAGGAATAGGTCCAGAACCGGGACTAGGTCCAGAACTGGGACCAGGTCCAGCTCCGGGATCTGGAGCCAGGTTTCACCAAACTGTGTGATTACATCATCAGGTGAGGCCCTGCGGTCACATTGTGAAAGAAGCGTCTGTGTAACCATCTCAGGCCCGAGACGTGACTCGTCTACTGTCACAACTGGATCCATTAGGTCCAATAAGTCTGGAAGAGCCTCACGATTCAATTATTCTGTCTCTAATCTCGTTAGCCGGGTGGTAAACAGGAAGTTAGCCGGCTGAAGTCTCTCCTGCTCGCGCTCTGCGGCTGCACAACACAGAACGTCTGAGTGTTTTCATAACGGAGCTCCGCCTCCAACGCCGTGACCAGGGTGATGTCACGTCACTGGAGCAGCTGCCCCTCCATCGTGTTTCTACAGGAGCCCAGAACAGACAAACTGACACCATGGAGAGACTTCCTCTGTCCTGAGGATTTGTTCGGTATCTGACCTGAATGATCAGCAGCTGTGATGTCACGCTTCTGTCCTCACCAACCAGGTGGTGACACACAGATCACCTGTCTGCGTCCTGGTGTCAGTTCCATATCACATCTGTCTTCTGATCGCAGACACCAGTCCAGATCTCCTGCCTCAGATCCAGATCTTTAGATTACGGCTCGACTGATTACTGATTATCAGTAATCCAGGAGGCAGATCAGTGATAATGGACAGAGCTGCATCAGAGGGCTGCGTCTCTGAATGTTTTTATTTTTGTCACCTCTACTTCTACTTCAGAGTCATGAACCTCGTCTGACTGTAAATATCAAGATACATCAGTAGAAAACTGCAGTATTACATCATCAGAAACAGAGGAAGCCGTCAGTCAGCGGCAGGAGCTGGTCACAGATCTCAGATCAGCTCATGTCAAACTCTGTGGGACGTAAATGTGTGAGATGTCTGAGGTCGGTCACACTTTGTCCTCTGACAGTCTGTCACTATACAATGATAATGTGTCATTATTATTACCTGCTGTTCTTTAAACAGTCAAATATCAGTTTAGGTCTCAGAATCAGAACACGGATCGGTTCTGACTGTGATGTGTGACGCTGTGAACAAGCTGCTCGACATGAACTCAATCACTCATCACAAACTAAAGAACTGGGCCAAACTACATATTCTGAGTCACTGAGAGGGCTTGTGCTCTCAGGATCATTTAAAGTGATAAATGTTGTAATATTGTGGCTGACCTGAGATCAGAAAGTCTCGTTACCGTGCTGAGCCGCCGGCAGGACGGCTGAGTCAGCAGATCTCTGAAAACTCATTTCCTCCTGTAGTTCTCGACTTCAGCAGCTTTTATATGTGACACAAACATCTGAGAGTGCTAACAAATGATATTCTATACAATATATAGTGTATTATTATCCACAGTGTGTGAATGTTTGCAGCAGCTGGTATATTTCAGATCTGAGCTGCTGAACACAGGAAACACCGACGAGCCGCTCAGTCAGCAGAACAGAGTCGTCATCACGTCGTCTCTGAGAACCAGACGACACGCTGACGTCTGCAGCAGGCGTCTGTACCTGCTGTTCCACATGTTGCAACATCTGTGAGCAGGAGACCATCAGAACCAGGTACTTACATTCTCTCTATGTGGAGACAGAACCGGGTATTTAAAATAAAGCTCACACTGAACCTCATCAGAACAGAAACTCAGCGTGGTGACGACACGAAGCTGAGAGCTGAACCTGAGCCAGCCTGAGCGTCTCTGTGTTTGTAGGAAAGGACATTTATTCTGCTGGTTGTTGCTGATGAAGATAATTGGAATTGAAATGAAGCGGGCCGTGTTCTGTTCAGCAGCAGTGGGTCTCTGACTCGTCCGTCACGTGTCCCTGCTGATCAGTTTAAAGTGGCCTGTCTTCTCTTCTGCTGATTCAGTCGGACAGACAACATGTTGTGACGTCAGGCGCCTCAGTTCTGATCAGTCCTGCTGATATGAAACCGGACCGCGTCTGTCACAGTGAGTGTGTCTGACCCAACACACGTCTCAGTTGATACCACAGAACCGTCCGTGTCCGTCCTCAGGTGCAGCTGAGCGTGTTGCTTCCTGTCTGTGTGGGAGTGTCCTGTGTGTGTCTGAGGAGGCAGCAGCAGATCTGAGATCTGTGTGTGAATACATCACCACCGTGCACCTCTGCTGTCAACACACACGGCTCCGAGGCTTATCTCTGTGAAACACCGGGCCCGGCTCCGTCATGTGGGTCACTCCTCCACCTCCTCCACCCTCTGCAGACCAGCAGTAATTGATGTGGCAGAGATCCGGATGTCCAATCGGTGTGATTACCTCCCTCTGCAGGGGGCCGGACGCTCGCTGGGTGATGCACTTTTCTGTTTCAATTAAATCAACACTGAGTCACAATGAATCAGAAAACGCTGCTGTTATGCAGATTAAGCAGCAGGTTGTGAGCTCGGATGGAGACGTCCCGGTGAGATTTGGTTCATCAGGGAGGACTCCGCTCCGCCCGCCCCCCAGAGGAGGCGTGCAGATACTGGATCAAGTCCCGCAGGACCGCAAAGAGCCGATCTGGGGCAGCGCCGGCTCGCTTAAATCACAAACAACAGGAAGGAGACAGTTCCTCTGTCTTCACTTTAGGCAGCAGCAGGAGTTTGATCTCAAAGACAATCAGACAGATTCAAAGTGAAGCAGCGTCTTCAATCTGCTCACAGCTGGAGGAGAAACCATCCTCAGATCAGCTCACACAAAGTCTGTTAACTTCCCCAGATGGAATCCAGCAGAAACACGCTGGAGCCCAGCTGATGAGGCGGGTCGGGCCGCAGAGTAAATGTCATCGTTATTATTCTGCCGAGTGCTGCGGCCCAGTAGAACCTCTCCGTCACGCTGATACGATGAGTTTTATTGAGAGCTTTTATCAGAACAAAGTCTCTGCGGCTCATCGGAGAGTCGCTCAGCTGCACTTTGTTTCTAAGACAACAAGACATCAATCTGTGATGTTTGCTGCTAATTCAACAACTCGTTACGTTCAAATCTATTCACTGATGTCTGTTGTTTGTGTGTTTGTGCGTTTGCTCTGCGGCTGTCAGGAGATTAACTTCCACCTACACATCAGACTGATTCTCTGCAGCAGACGCTGGAAGGTTTATTTAACAAAAGTCACATTTTTCTTTCTTAATGAAAAACACTGAAACAGAAACACAATGTGTTCAATATGAATCCAGAGACCCAAGAAGGTCTGGCTGTTTATTCCTCCTGAAGGTCTGGCTCTGCGCTGACCCTCTTCTCCTGGACCCGCATCAGATTCTGTTCTGACCCGGAGTTGTTCACTGACGGGAGGAGAGCTCACAGATTAGTTTGTAACTTGTAGGATTAAAAAGGAGATTTCTCTTCACTGCTGTTGATCAGCAGACTGCAGCCGTAATCCGGAGGTGACCTGACGTAACGTTACAGAGAGGGGACAGAGAACCAGAACCAGAACCAGAGTCTCTGCTGAGTGCTGGCTTCACTCAGAGGCTCCGCAGGTTTCACTGTAGTCTGTGTGTTTACTTCCACCGGCTCCGCGTTACGTATCCGCTCCGTCGCAGCAGTCTGGACCCTTCAGCAGATACGGAACGCGAGAATTCGATTTTTTTTATATATATTTACTATTTTAGTCACAAATTTGGAAATTCTTTTTTCCACTCACATTACACACACACACACACACGCAGTGTAGAGGAGATGAGCGAAGGGGCAGCCACACATGCCACCGCGCCCAATGAGCAGTGTCAGGGGTTGGTGCCTTGCTCAAGGGCACCTCGGCAATGCCCAGGATGTGAACCGGCACTCTCAAACTGCCAGTCCACATCATTCTTTTTTTTTGGTCCGGGTGGGACTTGAACCAGCGACCTTCAAGTCAAGTCCCTACGGACTGAGCTATTGCCGCCCTAAAAAGACAGATGTACTCTGGTTTCGATCCCTGGTCCGTCTGTTCGCTGCCGACACTGTCTGTGCTACACGGGGCTGATTACAGGACTTCACGTCATCGCAGACCACTGAGCTACACCTCATATTTCTGCCCAGTTCAGCCGAGCAGACAGGAAGTAACACACAGAAACATCAAGATAACATCCGGGTCACTGTCGTGTTTATAACACACACGTATAACTGCAGTCGCACGTGATTCTTAAATTATCCAAAGAACTCCTCGGTCTCGTAACTCCAGCTGTCCGGCGCTGCTGAGTACTGCTGATGTTGGACTTGTTTTCAGTCTGGACCTGAGCTCCTGTCCCGTGTTGGATCATACAGTCCTGATGCTCAGCGTGTCACCTGCAGTGTGCAGCGGGCTTTAATGTTCGGACGGTTCTGTTGATCTGCCTGCTGTTCCTCCGTCGGACTCCCCCGACAGCAGCGGCAGCAGCCTGGGATTATCAGGGACGTTGCATCAGAACCAAACAGCCGCCTGTTATTCATTAATTTAATATTTAATTCTGCCTGTGCCGTCATTGCACTCATCAACAGTGAGGTGAGGCTGCGTGCAGATGAGTCAGACTTCAGACAAGCTGTCCAATATGTGTTTACAATGAACTGCTGCCATAGTAACTTCCTCATGTGGCCTCTCTGTTTTTTTAGTTGATGTAGTAATTATCCTTCATCACTGACGACTCTTCAGGTGATTGTAAAATCATTAAGCCGCTGCTCCGGCTGATGTTGCCGTCTAATTGTCTGATGTGATGGAGGATGAAGAGGAGGATGAAGAGGAGCTGCACCGACATCATGCAGCGAGTCAGTCTGCAGCAACACAACCTGCAGACAGCTGAAGCCTCCTGACAACATATCCACACACCAGGACCAGTCCATCCCGACGGAGCTCAGTGTTCTGTTCTGGACCGCCACACTCCACAGTGAGCTCAACAGCCGGCTGTTATCCTCCTGATTGCATCCCAGTTTCTCTCTGAGAACCACTCTGTGTCTCTGGGAAGTCTTTGTGGGGACGATGAACACTTTCAAGTCTCTCTTCAGAGGCTCATCGGGTTTCAACAGCACAGAGTTGGAGACAGACGAGGTCAAACTGCAGACTTTGTTTCACACCTCTGCACAGCTGACTGGTCACAGCAGCAGACGTGAGGCTCAGGTTGTCATCTTATCTACAGAAATCTAAACTGGAGGTTTGCAGAACTACATCAGTGATAGAAATGTCTCACGATGTGGAGGATCAATCGCGTCTGCATCAATCAATCACAGAAATATAAAGTCAGTTGTTGAGTTTCTGACAAAAGCGTCGATCAGTATTTTGAGAGAGGACGTCAGACTTCATGTCAGACTTCATATTCTTATTCCCAAAGAACAAACTGTGTGTGAAATCTGCAGAACTGAGCGTTTACACACATCCAGACCAGAACGGGTCGGCTGCAACAGAACAGAGTCCAACAGAAGCAGAACATGAGAGGAAAACACGTCTCGCTCTCTGCAGAGCTACAAATGATTTAAAGCACCGAAGTTAAAGAGTCAAATCTGCCTGACAACAACTGACCACCCCACACACACACACACACACACACACACACACACACACACACACACACACACACACACACACACACACACACTGATGGTCTGACTGATCCGATCATCCGGTCTGTGATTGGACACTTTGACATGTTATCATGGAGATCAAACTACCAACCCTCCAGCTAACTGTGGACTCAGTGTGTCGGACCAGCTGTAATGGTTCTGACGGTCTGGACCGACAGTCGGCCATTGGTGAGCTCTACGTTGTGTGAGAGGAAGTTCCTCTCCACACCAGCAGGAGGCAGTTCAGTCTGCTGCCCCCTGCTGGTGTGGAGAGGAACTTCCTCTCACACAACGGAGAGCTAGCTGCAGCCGGCTGGCGTCTCTGTGGTGCGTTCAGGTGCAGCCTTAAAGCGAAACTCTCGCCAAAAAGCAACCGAGGCTTTATTTGGGATTGAATATGAGTCAAACCTTCGTGTGAAAGCATAATTACGACAAAAGAGGCACTTTTAAGATTTACTGTAGTTTCAGTTTTGGGCACGTTAATTTTGAACAGGAGTGCATGGGGCAGGACATGCT